>NC_086227.1:31262500-31522500 GCF_036321145.2 Pelmatolapia mariae | reverse complement strand
TACTTTAACCTAAAAGACAAGTCAATAATTAAGCACCTACTGAGTATGTAATTAGTTTTGTATACCTTAGATTTTAGTATTTTTCATTCACATAAGAACTATATAGAATCAGTAAAAGTGTATTTCACATTATTATTTGCAACTCTCAAGCCATTTTCCTGCAGCCTACTTTTATCAGTACAAAAGAGAATATATTAGGTTGAATTATATCGGTAGCTGAGGCACACAAACACATCTTTCAAGTTGAAGACCATGTAAATGAAAATAAACAACTCCCTCCCTTAACAATTTTATTTAGTAGTAGCTGATGAGAACATTGTACTTGAATTGCAAACACTAAATACCTACACACTTTTTGAGCTTACGCTATGTTTCACAAACAAGCCTTTGTCTCCACATATGTATGTAAGCAAACAAAAATAGAAAAAACAGTTGGACTGCTGATATGGAAACAAAAAAGTAATGTGTTTGCTATTTTTCTTGCCATTACTGGGTTTGCTGCTGAGCACAGTTGTACTCTCTAAGGTAATTCTCAAGAGGAGCCACTAGGGGAGCTTCCAGCCTCCTTTTGAGCAAATATGAACACACAGTGTATGCAAACACAGAGAAACGTGCACATACATTCATGCACAGATATTGGATGAGACAAAGGGGGAACTGAGGAGATGAAGAAAGCGATCCTCTTAGTCAACAGAGAAGGACTTTACCAGAAAAATGAATAATGTTCTCTCGTTTTCTAATGTAATTATCACTGTGCCTTTTAGTATCCAGCCATCTGCATGTACTTCTTACAGTTGACAAGGCATTGTGACATGTTGCACAAACCAGCATGCTATTGTAGTAAAGCCTAGTATAGCAATGGGAATACTCTGTGCACCAAAGTACAGAACACACCTCCATTATGCATTACACATCTAAGATATTTAAGCTCTTTGTAAGAGTTAAGTCTTGGAGCCGTACCGTGTCATTCTGTGGGGGATGATAGGGAGCTTTAGTCATGTCTGTATTAGCAGGATGACTTCTAAAGCCTCTGGGATGGAGTGTTACAACCGCTAGCTGTAGTCAGTCCCTATGTTGATATCCAAACTCTGCCTGGCACTGAGCACCAGTTCAGAACCTTCAGTTCAGGCCTTGCATTAAAGTGGAAGCTTCACCGCAGGGGCTGACTATTCACCAAATACAATCAAATTAATCTCTACGTTTACTGTGAGTCAAAAGAATGGTTCAACAGTCGAGTGTGTGGACAAAGCCAAGGAGCATGTCTCCAACTTCTGTTCTGTGCCTAGGGAAAAACAGGCTCTAAAAAATTATTGTGCTTTACAAAATAGTCTTAGGGAGGGAAAGTGAGATTTGAGACCTGTGAATATCAACCAACACGAATTACTGGACACGTGTCATCTTCAGAAGTGGGAAAAGCAATGTTTTTCCATTTTGGAGCAGGAGAACATGGTTCTTGTTCTAACATAAATACCGCCCATCTGTCTGGTGCTGTATGGTGGCGGTGTGTATATGCCAACTTCGGAGCCCTTCAAGAGACACTTAGGTCTGTGTGTATATTTTCACAGTCTGATTGAAGTAAAACACAGCCTTTAATGTATCATTTCAAGTGAACACAGGGCCCAAATGAAAACACACACACCTACAAGCCTCACTTAATTGAAGGCTACAGGTTTTCACATAGCAGACAGTTTTTTTTCTCTTTTTTTTCCAAGGGGGGGAAAAGCACTTTTTGAAATCAATATTCTTGACTTGTTTTCCTGTAAATTAAAGCTGCCATTCTCAGGCTGATGTCACGGGGGACCAGCACTGAGAAAAAGAGAGGAATAAGAACTGCAGCAGTAAAGTTTTATATTTCAGGCAAAAAACAAAAAAACAAAAAAAAAAGATTGAAATGCAATCCTGCTTTATCTCAAAATGAGTGAAAGTTAGAGAGAGAAACAGGAAAACACATATACCAAAAGGGAGCTGGGTTCTATTTCTGTTTTTTGACAACATAGAAAATAATATTCAAAGGAAGAGATGAATAAAAATATCATAACATGATCATAATTTCAAATGTTCTTTGTACATTGCTCTTGAGTTATAGCACTATATAGTGTCTATTACAATGACTTGGTGTTGACATACTTTCCATCCATGGGAGAAGAATCTGATTGGTACAAGTTTCTCCTTCATCTCCCATCTCAATAACATGCAATTGCCTGCTGTTAGTCTACATAACATGCAATTTACACACAAGACTGCACTCTTCTAACTGTGTGCTCCAGTAGACCAAGACTGTCTTTCTATAAAAACAGATATACTCTTCAGGAAGCTTTGTAGTGCCTAAAAACCTCAATTAGGTTCATCAATATTTGATGGAATGACTCCGATAAGGTCTACTTGCCCCCGCCTCCCCCGCCTTCAGTGTCTCTGTGCTGGCGTGATGTCTTTAATTGCTGGCCCAAAGCACTGGAGACAGACAAGACCATGTTTGCTCAGTAATGGATGGCTCTGTCCCTAACACAATATTGAGACTGGCTGTTTTGCAAGCACGTCTGACACACTCGTAGCCTGCAGTGAAAGTAGAAAAAGGAGAGGGAGAATCAGAAAAGTGATGTAGTCAAGTGAACACCCATTACATCATCCAATATTAAGTGCATACTCTATATTTTTGTAGTTTGCAAAAGGACAGAAAAATCAAAAAACCTTTAATGATTCTATTATCTTTTAATTTATTTTTATCCATAGTTCCTTATCCACATCCACCAGTAACAACAAAGAATGTCATCATGCCCAAGTACAACAACACAACAAATTCCAACCAAAACTGTTGCACACACACACAAAAGGGGGAAACAAGAACTAAGTCTTCACTAAATGTGAAGTCTACAATACTTGACTAAAGTCAAGTAAACAGTAAGCCATACTGGAATTTTTCTTCATCAAATTTAAGATGGATTTTTTTTTGTTGTATTATAATAATTACAGTGTAGGAGCTTTATAATTGTGGCACAACTATGCTGACTGTTTTCTGCTGTGTTTGGGATTCATTTAAGGTCAAGTTGGAGCAATTCTCCTCTGTCTCAGGTGGCGATGAGCTGTGAACACAGATGAAGTGAAAGAATGCTTTTCTTGATTTGATAAAAACAGCTAGGTTACATCACTCTAAGTATAGAAATATGAATCCTTTACCACAACACCTATAACAAGTCTAAGCATGTTGACAAGTGATATTTTAACAACTGAAACCCACAGCCAATGTTTCACATAGGCACAGCTCAATTGTTAGGCTAGTATGATTTTTATTCAGAATTTTTGTATTTATTGCATGCCTAAAAACATATTGTGACACTGATTTAAGAATATACCATTTACTCTTAATCCTCACCCACCATGTCTCCTCCTTATGGTATGTGATACTTTCACCTTGGCATGTGGAAACTGCATCAAATATATTACCCGCACACTTCTTTAAGGACCCCTGAGCTGTCCTGGGAGGTGCCTTTACTGAGGGATTTCTCTTCATTGACTTCCTGGGTAAATTGATTTTAATAGCCAACACTTGGGGCTTTTTCTCACGGCCTCCTCTTTCAGCAGCGGCAGGCTCCGTCACGCCCTGCCATATTTCTCCACTCAGGACGTCTGGGCTATTTTCCAAGGCTATTGGAATAAGAACTGACGAATCCCTTTCAAGGTCCCAAGGAGATAATCTCCTGTCATTTCTGATTTGCATAACATTATTTAAAATTTAATGTAATGGCATTAAGCTATTGAACACCCTCCCTTTTCTGTGAGCCCACATCTGTTTGCACTGTGTGCGTATGTGCACAAACTTGTGCATTTCTGTATGTGTATTTAGAGAGACACTGTGGGGACTCATCTCTGATGGGGGTGACAGGAAGACCCCTTCCTCCCACTGCTCCTCTCTCTCATTCCATCTCCATAGAGCAACCCCCACCTTCCAATCTGTCCCAGCTAACACAGAACACAACACACTGCACTGAGATAATCAACAGATAGCTCAAAGCAAATGAAAGAGGTATCAGATCTAGCTACACTCAACCTCTCTCACACACACGGAACAGCTAACAAAGCAGTGAGTTCCAAAGTACAGAGCCAAGGCATAGCCCAAAGGACAGAAGACCGGATACCATTCCATTTGTCGGATCTGTACGTGTCCTACTTAGAAAGCTGCAATGGGACTCAATTAGGCTGGAACCAAGACGAGCTGATAAATTAATTTATTAATGAACACAATGGAATGAAGGATGAAGGGATGAGCTTGCTCATTTGTTCAGGGCTGGCTAGGCCAAACAGATCCACTACAATACCAGGCTTTGATTGGGAAGGAGATAGGTCAAACCGGGATTATGCAATGGAGCCTTTAATAGCTTTGTGATGGTTTTGTGAGAGGAACAACTCCATAAACAATGATCTTTAATTATATATATATATATATATATATATATATATAAAAATACTAAAATAAGTGTTTTGTATAGTCCACTATGTAGTTTTGCCTTCTTTTTGTCTTTGTAATCTCACAAATCATCTGCACATGTAACACAGACACATTACTGAAACCAACAGATATGTCGGTTTACAGCCAAACAGGCATATAAATACTCTATAACAGTGACGATAGATAAGAACACACACACACACAAACTCACACACACGCCATCTCTATTCTCTGTGGTAGAGCATCTTCCACACATTAAAAATAAATTCATTCAGAGTCAATTTGGGGAATGTTTGGTGATGCAGGGCAGGAATATCATCTAAGCAGTGGGAATTGTAGATTGCTCCCTCTCTCCCCAAGGCATTCTCTTTGTCTATCTATTTGGTGTGATTAAAAATACAATGATGAATGCATATTTCTTCCAGATGAATAACTTGAAGGGCTTGGCAGCAGATGAATCAGGGAGCAGTGTGTTGGTAGACAGACTAGCCAGGTCAGATGGATTCACAGTCAGATCCTCAGTAGGCTGGACTTCCTCAGCAGGGAGTGAAAAAAAAAATGAGGAGGTCATCTGGACAACAGTCCATAGAACCACATAGGGCTGGAGCTAGTTAAATTCACATCAAAGCTGCAGGAAAGATTTTTATGTGATAGTACGATCTAATCACCTGAAAAACTGAACTTTAGAGAAAAAAAATTCTATTCTTAACTGTTCTCCCATTCTCAGTCTAAAGTGAACTTTAAGAAATTTAAGTTAAAAACATAAAACATGGAAACAACTGTCACAGGTGAAAACGTGGTACCACCACAGCTGTACTGTACAGCTGTACATCTAATGCAACAATTCACTGAACACCTAAACGTATATAAGAACTTGTCCACATCCATACATTTAGATACCTCAGTACCAAACATATGAAACATAACTCTCCCCAATGACTGGGGAGCATCTGAACTTGAAGGGGAGTGTTTGAGGCTCATATCCCCAGTAGATACTGCTCCTGGCAGGGCTACTGAGCACCCTCCACCCCCATCCCATTGCCCCTGCGAACCAGTGAGAGAGGAAGGCCCGCCTCTCTTTACATGTCAACTTCAGACAGCATGCCTCTTGCTGCCTCAAAGCTTTGATACCAAAATAGTCCAGGAAGCCTCTGTCTTAAAAATGCCCCAGCAGACCTTGATTCTGGGGATAGAGGGAGGGAAAAGAAAGAAAGAGGTTGGAAAGAGAGAAAACACAAGAGAACTAGAGTATTACCAGAAAAAAGAAATGAAAGAAAACAAAAAAGAAAAAAAATTATGTGATTGCTCAACATCGCAGTGCACTGCAAAACAAAGAAGTAATACTATTCAGTCTGACCAGCGTTCGCATTAAAAGAATTCTGATAGATTTGTCACTGGGGGCCTGGATGAAGTAGAAAGGTGTGAAAGGCCCCTACAGGAGAGTAACACTGCTCTCCTCTGAGGCTCTTGGCTTCCAAAGATTTCAGAGCATCCACATTTATTAAATAATACATAAACAATGTTATTCATAACATCTGAATGAAAAGAATGCTTTAATAATAGAACTGGTGGTGATTTTATAGAGCCGAGGAAATGTTGAATATTGGAGAGGACAGGGTCTGTTTTTAATGATCTGCAGCTGAAGTGAGAGAGAGTGGGATGACGGAAAGAAATAATCAGACAGTGGAGAGAGAGAGAGAGATGAAGGAACGGTCTGAGAGACAGAGTGAAAGCTTAAGGGCATGTAAAATCCAATTCTAGACCTGCAAAGAAACATTACACATTTACCTCTCTATACATTCACCAACTTTATTACAAACAGTGGGTATGAGGTTTAAACTAGCTTTTAAAGGAGGCAATGCATATCACATGCACATTTAGAATTTAAAATAGCTCACTACCCAGCTGATGAAATCTGCTTTTTAAGAAAAGTCACACATGAAAATGGGAGAGCAGAGAGAAGAAGAGTCCAACAACATAACCGGTAACCAACATCTAGAGAATATATTTAGTTGAACCGGAGTAGTAGTAGGAATAATCCAGGTAGTTTTTCTGAATACTTTTTTTTTTTACTTTGAATATGAAACCCCCCAAATGGCACAACTCCTCAGCTATACACTGTGCATGTTATGTAGATGTAAGGTTTGTCTTCCTCTCGTAAGCCTGCAGCATGCAACCATGTGCACTTAGTAAAGTTTGTGATGAGGTGATGAGAATAAAAGGATAAATGACACGATTAAGGATAAGAGACTCTGAGTGGCCTCCTATTGGTTACTTGTTTTGCATTTTTTACCAGTCGTCAAGACGGCAGTATTTCCACTGTATTGTGAACTGCTCAGAGGGCAGATGCAAGAGCTAGCCAGTGGCCACCTTGTATGTTGCTCCATGATCATTCTGTGTGAACAGACCCATTGCCTTGTTCAAATCCAAGCTCACCTGTTCGCTCAACATATAAGTCTGGGTTAGCTTGTTAATTCAGCAATGCCTAGCGCTAGGCAGATGAAAGCCCTTGCACCTGTCAAACAAACTGCTGGAACTGTGATAAATTAATGATCAAATGACTCACTGAGAAGTGCAGTGGCATTACCAAGTCCTGTATGCACCAAAGCCATAGAAATAAAGATGGAGTGAAAAGGAAAGGGTGTGAAAATGACAGAAAGAATGAGTAAGAGAAAGAAAAAGAGAAGACATAAAGAGAAAAAAGATACAGAGACAAAAGAAAAAAAAGGAGGCGAGGAAGAATACCAAAGTAGGAAATATGAAAATTAGAGTGTAAGAAAAAATAGGGGGAAAAAAGAAAAAAGAAACTGACATCAAAACATCTTCAATGGAGAGTGTGGAGTGTATGTTTTCAAAGAAAGATGAATAGTAAGAAGTAGGGACAGCTATAGTGCCCTCTAGTTTGTAAATTATGCAGAAAATAGATGTACACTTACTATGCTACTTTATAATGGTTTAAAACCTTTCTGGATCATAGCCCTGCTTTAACCAAATTTCTATAAACATACGGAGCAGATCTATGCAACTCTATGCCAGGCTTCCCTATTCGCATTAATAATGTCTATGTGTATGTAATGTTTACCAGATTAGTTATAAATTTGTTTATCTTGGATGACATTTTTAAGAAGACAAGGAGGCACAGATGTTTGATAATTATTCTTTTTCTATACAAGCATACAAAGCATATTAAAAGTTGCAAAAAAAATTGTGCATGTCTGTTCTAGTGCTTTAGAAAGACCTTACAGCATTTAGGTGCTTCTTAAAGGACCTTTCACTTAAATTCACTCCTTTTCTATTATTTAAATGTTAACTGGACTACGCTCTTGAGAAATCTCACAGAGCTGTTTGCCTAGTATGTATCTAAAAGCGTCCAACCAAACTGAAACACTTGCCACAGAATTATCTGGTTTTTTGTTGTTTATTTTTTCTTTTTTACTGTGTTCCAACACCGCAGTCAACGCAATACTTTGATAGAAGTACATTTTTATTAGGGACTTAGACAAAAATATTATCAAATAAACTGTTGTCAAGAAGGGTTTGTGTAAACAACGCATGCTGGCGGCTTTTGCTTCTTTAAAGAGTTAGTCATACTGTGGAAACTGCACATTTTTATCCCTATTGTCGTCCAGGTAGTGTAGCACAGTGCTTCAGCACATCCTTTATGCAGTTATCCAGCAAACTACCAGACTTCCCCCTGCTGCTCCACGGGCCTTTGATAAGAACAGAGGGAAATTAAAATCATGAACCTGAATTATGAATCCAATCACAAGATACCCTGCAAAGGCTCTTTCACTGCGTGGCTATTTCTCCTCTCTCTCTCTCTTTCTGTCTCTCACTTTTACTTTTGTTCTGTGTTTCTCTTTCAGCCATGGTGTTGTTCATTACATTCCTTTTTCTCGATCCCACATTCTCTCTCCTTTTTTGCTTGAGGAGGATTCAACTGCAAGCATATTCCATAAGAGCAAGAGAGACTCGGGAGAAAGCGAGGAAAAAAGTTTCAAACGATGATAACACACAGTTTGATAAAACTGACAAGGGACTCAATTAAGGCTTCCCTGTCAAAGCATGAGTGATATTTTATTAAGTGGCAGCGTGCCATTCGATGGGTACATCAAGCGACACATCTGTAGACGAGAAGGCTGCGCCAGCCGGGTAAGAGGGACACATGTTGCCACTTTCAGGAAACATCAGTCAAACCTCACTTCATCACATCTACTGAAAAATTAAGAGGCCCCGTTATTAGGATGCTCATTTACTTTTTCATGCACCACCCCTAATATTTGAGGATAGACTCTTGGCACCCCCTCTTTTTTTTGCTTTTATTTCGAACACATCGCAGCACAAAGACTTCTGGTATGAGCTTTTGTTACACCAGCGTCAGAACACCAAGACCAAGATTCTGCCACAGCTAAAGTGAAAAGATCCAAAGGCCTGCATTGCTGCTTTTACACAGCTTCTGAAAAACACATTTTTAGGACGACAGGTGTCCTTGTTTTGCAACTGTGTCAAATGTTTAAGATGCGATTCTGTTTCCACGATACAAGGTTCGATGTATTAAAACAATAAATGGTAGAATTTTCTCCTGAATAGATATTAAAATAGTTATTTAAATATTAATATAAAGAATATATTTTAAACAAAATAGGCTGACCATATTTAAAACAGCACAGATTTATCCAGAAATACACACAACTGAAAATACTCTAGTGTTTGTGCCTTGGTGTTCCTATTTGAGATGAACCTGCACTGGTACACCAGTTTCACAAAGCTGCAGAAAGCACAGGTGTAAAAAAGGTATTCTACTTTCTTAAAATAAAATGTATATTTTATCAGTCACTTTTATTTTAGTGTCCCACACATCTCATTGCTTTGTCTCCAACATATTTGTATTAAATATGAATTAAAACTCATTTGATTGAGACTCTTTGTAAAATGGACTGTATTACTATTTGTCTAGCAATGCGAACAGAGGATTTGAACGTAAATATTACATATGAGTTCTGTTGTTTGTAGATATTCAGCAAGTTTCGCACTACTTTAGATTTCCTTTTTAAGAAAAGTAAACTTAATCTTTCGAGAGCACAGACATGTTGATGTTGTTAAAAAGAAATCAGCAGAGCTCTGATGTGCCTGGAAGAGGCCGTGGTGTTACAGTAAGAAGAAACTTTAATTCTAAAGTCTCTTTTGTAATTGTTGTTGTAGAAATCTTGTACTGCTGAGAAAAACTAGATACTCCCCTCCACACACACGCACACACTTTCTCACATACTACATACATGGGTATACATGTTGCTGTACACAAGTATTGTTTTGCATTCGAACTTGCCTGGGATGTTTGTGTATGGTTGTTTGCATTCATCTCCACATATGCGAGTGCATGCAGGAGCTGACACTTGGTTGTACAGGAGCTCAGTGCTGACCATACATAGTCTGTTTCATCTAGAACAAAAGCTCTGTTGGAGAACACAAAAGGCCAGGTTCAAAAGCATTGCAGGCGTCAGGAGCCCAGGCCTAGATACATGAAACAATCAGTGTAAACTTGTCTAAAGCTAAGAGGGCTGTGATGCACCTACAACAATGCATCTCATGCTCAACTGCAGGCACAGCTCTGTCCACATAAGACAAGATTAAAGCTCTAGGTAGATCAAACGGTGCTGATGATTAGT
This sequence comes from Pelmatolapia mariae, assembly GCF_036321145.2. Taxonomy (NCBI): domain Eukaryota; kingdom Metazoa; phylum Chordata; class Actinopteri; order Cichliformes; family Cichlidae; genus Pelmatolapia; species Pelmatolapia mariae. Next base: position 31,512,390 of record NC_086227.1, on the reverse strand, counting down.
GAAAAGATTTGTGTGTATGTGTGTGTGTGTTTTTATCATTGAATAATATGTTGCTCCCGAGACAATGATTTATGTATGCTGCGCATGATCAAAATCACAGAACTCTGTGTTGCTGCCATGATTGTGTGGCAGAGTACAGATGTGTACTTGCATGTTTGAATGGAAGATTTCTTTACATGTAACAAATGATAAAATTAATGTTGCAATGAATGAGAGTGGGTATATGTGGAACTTACACTCAGTCATATCTCAGCAGCAGTCACTGGCAATACACTGATGGATTCAGGAACAAGTAATGTTGTTTTAATGAAGACAAAAGCACACACACACAGCGCTATAAATGTGTGAAGGTCTCAATCTTTCTCCTCTCCGTTATTCTTTCATTTTCTCTGCTCTCCTCCATCCTCCTCCACATATTTATGACTGATAGATGCGTGTTAGTCGATGCTTTCATCATAACTCGACTGGCTCAGTTTGAAGTGGCCTCCTGTGCTTACTGGCACTGAAGTTGATGAGCTACTACTTGAGAATTTGACATTTTCATTTACACACTACTATTATGATTATTTTCCACCGTTGGAAAGCGGTTTTGCTATTCTAAGTTAGTTAAAAAATAAAATAGGCTTGTGTGTGACTGAACTGAATTTCGATACATTTAAAAGAAATAAACAGAAGTTTCACAACAGTAACATCTGGCAACCATCACTTAATGACAGTAAAATAAAGTCTTATTAACACAGGATAGGCTTTACTCAAGCTGGTGAGGTGTAATGTATTTTTTACCAGAGCATCGTAAATTTAATCCAATCTGTATTGGCCAGGTCAGTCATTTTTATGGACTGAGTGCTGCTGTGCTAGTAAAGATTTCAGATTCGTTTAGCTTCTGTATAATGCCTACTAAAATCTGCCTTAGCCACAGTACTATGTAATCTTTTTGAAAATTTTAAGTCCAGTTTTTTTTTAATACCACTAAAGTATAAAGTCCCATAAATATTGGCAACTGCAGAAACTGATTGTTAGGAGAACCCAGAGTCTGAACTCTTTTAAAGTCGCATTCGTAGTTTGAGCAGTATGAGAGAGTAAGACAAACATAATGTGTTTCTCACCAAAACTCGGCAACACTAAAAAAAACAACTGTGGCAATTACAGATAAGAACATTCTGACAATTGTTATTTATATAACATTAATAACAGAAACTCTATTACTTAAATTTTTACCTCATTTTATTGTAAATCTATGCAGGGTTTTGGTTGTGAATAGCTTTTCCTTAATTTGTCGATGATTATTCAACTTAAACACTTTAAAGGCTGCATAAACTTTTTACAGAGTTTTTACAATCTTTATGTTTTGAGGGAAAATACAATTGGAAACTTACCATAAAATAGAAATATGCAAGTACAGCACAAGATTCTCACAACTGTACTAGATACAGTGCTTAAATGTGCTATATTATAACTGACAGTACTAAACGGTGTAACAATAAAGCTAGACCAGTCTCTGTACAAATTAAAAGCAGGCTATTGATACGCAAGTGAATGGAGGATTAAAAAAAAAAAAAGCATTGTATGATTGTGTCTATATGTGTGCACTCATGACTTTATAGATTGTCTTTTGTTGTCCCTTAGAATTGGCAGGCTTTTCTGCTCTGAACAGACACCAAAATGTTGTCAGCCCAGGGGCACTGTCTCTAGGTTGGTAGCCTGGAAAACTGAGACACTGCCAGCAGCTCACTCAATAATCAATCTTTAAAGATAAAGATCAATAATAAAGATTTATATATTTTTTTATTTTCAATTTTAAATGCATAATGTGAACAAGGGTGTGACTATGAAAACTTTGAAAGCTATGGTTTTCACCCTTTCAAGTTAATTATCTCTGAGGAACCAAGACATTTCTGGCCTTTAGAAATATAAATTTTAACATCAAGTATATATGCTGAAAAATTAAACATTGATTCTGATCCATCCACCACATATCTTGTTAACCCTTTTTACCCTAACGTAGAACAAGTCTGCCAAAGTTTCTTTGTAAGCCAGTCAAGTTTGCATTTCTTACTCCCAAAGAAATTAATTTTACAATACTGAAACAACATCAAAGAAGAAAAAAAACAATACCATGCTACTCTTCATTATCTGTCTAATGAAGAGTAGCATAGCCAACGTAAATTAGTAAAAATAAATAAATAAATAAAACAAACTATGAGATGTGAGTAAAGCCCTATGTTTGACCCTCGTTCTCTTCAAATTCCTTATGGTTTGGCAAATGAAGACATAAATACACATACACACAGAATGTTTAGTCTTCTCAAAATGTTTACAAATGTATCGAAAGCGAGGTAAACAATTTTAACCACCCTGCTCTGTGTCAGTCCCACTGACAGCTTATGCTAACAGACCAGGAAGGGATGATAAGGGTGATGCATAATAGTACAATGATTTTACCCTATTTGAGGCATAGGTACAAAAAGAATATGGAACAAAAAGAAAACAAACGAACAAAAGAAAAACAGTTAGTTGGTGATGTTGCGTAGCATAACAGTACTAATTGGATACAGATACATTTGTGGAGGAGAGCTTAACAGGCCTTTAAATTATGCATTAATCAAACAAAGCTTAATATGAACTGACAAGGAGCCTGGCAATCTGGCAACCATCTGGAAGACAGGCCTGTCAGTCAGGAAGAGGTGAGAAAGAGGAATGGCTGAACTCTGGGTTAACCTAGAGAGAGGAAAGAAGGCGGGAGGAGAAAGAGCAAGAAAGAGAAAGACACACGGCCAAGAAACATGGGGAAGACAATGAGAGGCGGAGGTTGAGAAAGACAGTGATAGACGTTGGGTTTTAAGGTTACAGACAAATATGAACAACACAGAGGTTTATTTCAACACTAATAAAATGGGTGGGGGTCAAGTATCCCTGATGCAAATAAAAGTTCAGTTACAAAGGCCAATTTGACAGCTTTGCTGAGAAAGGCTTTGTGGGACATTCATTTATCCTCTGTACCAATAGCCACATAATCCTTTATGTGCTGCACACCTATTCAGACAGTCACACACAAATAACCACAAACATTTGCAGAACTACTTCAAAATGTCAACCAAACACAGTGATGATGTAGTACTACACAAGTACCCCTTCTTTCTTTCTCATAATAGCACACGATCCACATTCCGATCCAAGTATCCAATACTTCACTTTAACCAGACAAATAAACTTGTGGCATGTCTGACTGCTGGCTGTACCTCATGAACCCAGCTGACAAGCAGTGTTGTTGTTGTTGATAATATAGTTGTTGGTTGCAGTCGTGTGCTGTTGTAATGCTGCGGGTGTAGACCAAAAGCCCACAATCAAACGGTTCTCCAAATGGCGGAGTTATACCACCGAGCTGATAGGCTGCCATCTGCAGCTGCTTCTTGCTGCAGATGGGGACACAGTAACGAGGCGAACAAGAAGAAAACTGACAAGACTGTGATACAAGCAAGGAAAGATACTTCTACCGGCTTGTGCTGCACTTTGATTCGCTCCCTCCAGTGGTTAGTGATTTTGATTTTACCCGTCTGTATTGTACTTAGACTCCTTTTCTCCTTTAAAATCTTAGTCTGATTTCACATTGTTCTCCACCTAAGTTATGTATGACAAATGCCTGGGGCCAAATCACCATCAAAGGAACATATCGAAGGAACACAGCGCTTCCCAGCTTCTTAGAGATGACAGATGTCACTTTTGAAGTAAGCAAGGGGATGAAAGTGGTAGGGATGTGACGGGCAGCATGAGGACAGCTTCTCCGCCGCGACCTGCCATCATCAGTGCTGCTGAAGCTTAATGGGGAGAGACTGGAGGGGCCTGGAGGCTTCAATGGCCGTCTAGGGTGTCTGCCTTAGTGCCCAACAGGGGCCAAGCTTTAAATAAAAACCTATCCTACAAGTAGTGAGCACCCAACCTGGCAGCCAGTCAGCTAGCCAGCAACACTACTAGTCAGCCAGCCAGAAAGCCATCATCCCTCTGCCACCCATTGGGATGGAAGTGTCTCCCTCCGTTACACTGGCTGTTCTGCCAGTGGATTCGTCAGGGTATAGAGAGAATAGCTAATCTGAGGGAACCAGCAGCCCAGAATCAAAGGGCCACTGGCTTCTCTCTTCCTTGTATGTAGCAGCGCTCACCTGGGTACTATCCCCAGTGTGACAGAGCGAGCAGCAAGAGGACTTGGTAAACAAGGCAGAGCAATGCAACTTTCAAACAGAGAGGCAGCTAGTGCAGGGAAACCAAAACAAACTCTTAACTCAGGAAATTCACAGAACGTTTTCCCCCTGCCTTCCCCACTGTTCCCTGTGTCTTTATTGTGGCTTGATATGTCACCACTGTCTATATCTCCTACTTACTCAGGACTTCAAGTGGCTGTCTCTATTTTGCTGGGCCATAAATTATTCAGTGCCATGTGTCTTCTTAGTATCTGCGCTTTCCATTGGGTTGCTATCTTATCCCTTCTTCTGAAAGAAGGGCTGGTGCTTTGAGACAGAGTTTGCAAAAGGTAACACAGGAACTTCAGCACCGACAACCACTTTCTTAGTAGGAGCTCTTGTCAAGTACATATATTTGTTCCAGCACAAGGAAAATATGAAAAAGAAAAACAAGAAAAAAGTTGTATCTGAATACAACATGGAACCCAACAAGCTCCACTGCTGCTACTACAACAACTTGGACTTGTATCTGAGCTAAAAATAATGACAGTATTCCACATAGAGGAGTGTGTGTTTTGTTTCCCCTAGCACATGCGTGTGTTGGTGGGTGGGTGGGGGGGAGCCCAGGGAGCTGACTGTATGTAAATAGCCATATGAGACTGCATAGCATTACTGTCCAGACATTGAAGAGGTGACCTGATCCCAATTAATCACACAATCCCAGGGAGAACTGTCACATCTCATCTCCATCAGCAGTACCATCCTGTTCTATCTCCCTGTCTTGTCATCGTCTGTTCCTCCATCTCTTTTCGCCTTTCTTTCTCTCACACACACACACACACACACACACACACACACACACACACACACACACACACACACACACACACACAGAATCCATACACTACCAGGCCCCTCACCAAAATTCCCCCTCCCCATCACCTCCACGCTTTTATTCAAACTCACAGGGTCTAGAGTTGACAGGTCAGCTGGCACGGGCCATGCGGTCCCCACCTGTCCCCTAGCTTCTTCCCCCAGAAGGCAATGTGCCAGAAGAGCAAAGAAAGGGCTCTTTACAGATATCTTTACAGCTGCCAAAACAAGATGCAGCCTTAGGGTTTCCCATCCCCCAAAGAGATTCAATGTTTGCATTTTAACAGTATAGGTGAAGGAGAGCATCTATTCTATGGTTTATTAGTCTCTTCAATAAACCATAAAAAAGATTGCGACAAAAACATTAAACATAGGTGTGAAAGGCTGGTTGTTTTACTGAAATGTGACAAGATGAAACTCGCAATGTAATGAACTCGAAACATCAACAGACTAAGTGACCGTTCTCGTAAATGTGGAATGTGAGTAAGTCTTTACAGGTCTATTGACTGACATGACTGCTACTGTAAGTCATTTTGAAGCTTAGAGTGATAACTTTGTTGGTGTCTCACACAAATGCACATACACACAAGTCTGAGCTCTAGCTTTGCAAAGAGCATCATTAAGAAAGTATAAAGGGAAATGTGACATCCCAGGTTAAGTATCACTTTATTATTTGTCTTCTAATATTCTTTTTTGGAGGAAAGGAAAGTTTTTTTAGATGACCTGAAAGAGGACAAAGTATTTGCAAAAAAATTATGCAGCTTGACTCCTGTGTGACCTAAAATTGAAAAGACTGGTCTAATGAGGGTTGTCTGTCGAATCTATAAGCAACAGTGAAATAGAACACATTCCCATTTTTTCCAGACATTGATACAAGTGGAGATCAAAACACTAGGCATGTCTATGAACACTGCACAGTGGATACAGGAGTCATGTCGTAGCTTTGTCTTGATTCATCCTGATATAACCATTTTGAGTATTCCCTTTGAAAATGGGAAAAGTGGCATCTTGTGAAATCACAGAAGAAGTCAGGATACTCTGTATCACATGTCATTAAAGTTCTATTGTTTCACCCATCTGTTAGTAGACTTTTTCATGTCAGCGTGTTCAAGCTGTTCCCTATTGTGCTGTTACAGTTACAGGACTGTCACATGAAATCTGAAGTCTAAAGAAATTCTGGGCAAAGTCATTCAAATCATTTATAACAGCAGTTACTTTTTAAAAAGTTTAAAAAAAAACCTTTTCCTTTGCAGCTGTTGCTATGAAAAGTTTAATCAATGTAAAATAGTATTTTTAAAACATGTAAACAAAATCCGTGGCAATTAAACTTCATTAATACTCCTAACTCTGTTTTTTTTAATTACTTCATGGTCTTTACCCTTTTCTTTTTCCCCACACGCTTCTTCTAGAGTTTTAAGATTTTGTCTCCAAAATCTGCAGAACACTGGAAACATCAGGATGTGCACAAAAATAGAAACAAGAGCCTAAAAAAATAGATGAGCCCAAAAGATCCAAATAATATATTTTAAAAAAACGTGACTGGAATAAAACTGGAGAACTGGTATATAAACATGTGGGGACCAGGTGAGAATCAAAGGGGACACAGGTCTATAAATACCCAAAGATTAAAAAAAGATACAGGTGTATCCAACAGATAAATACAGAAAGTATGTCATATATTAAATATATGAAAGAAACCTACAAAAATGAACAAAAGATCAAAATTTCTATGAAAAATTATTAACATTTCCTCACTAAGAAGCTCATTACTTTGTAGGTACAGAGTAGAACGAGAAATCTAAGCTAGTCCCACACTGACTAATCATAAAATGCAATTTAAGTCACATTTACAGACAAACACAACCTGGCTAAATTAATAAGATGCCAAGGTTGTAGTTGTTATGTCTTTGGTTATCACTCACTGTGGATACTTGGAAAAAAAAGTTCATTCCTGACCTTTGCAACTTACAGAACCTTCTTTAGTAGCATCAAACACTATCAAATCTTCATTTTAGATGCATGCATTTTAGATGAAAGACAATCTAAATGATGACTTTCCCTGATGAGCACTGCTATTCCTTGATTGCTCCCAACTGGAAAAAATAAAATAAACATTTATTTTCATAAATCGCGATAGAATGCTAGCCTTCGAAGGTGTAGTGGTTAGCACATTTTCTTGGCAAGCAAGAGGCTGTTTGTTTAACTCCAGCCAAAGAAATACATCCCTTTGGAGGTGCATCAGGAAAGGCATCTGGTGTAAAACTGTGCCAAATCAAACACGTGGAGCTATCCACTGTGGCAAGGGAGCAGCCAATATAACCCTTAAGAAGGACAGCTATACTTATTGACTTCACCTAACCTGAGTTGCTACTACTTCACTTGAAGTGGTTAGAGTTAACAATCTGAGGAACATAGAACGACCAAATCATCAGAAAAAAGCGTATGTTACATATATTCATGTGGCCTTTGGCAAACTTGTTATGCTTTAGTATTTTTTTTTTCCTTAATACCATTCATATTTTGTGTTTTTATTGCAGTTCACATAGAAAGATAGCCATCCATTTTCTTAACCGCTTATCCCTTTTTAGGGTCAGGGGAGGCAAACCCGGATATCATGGGGGAAAGAAGCATGACCCACCCACCCTCTTGACAGACGCATTCACACCTGTGGTCAATTTAGAAGGGGGGGAGGAAGCTAAAGTATCTGTAGAAAACCCAAGACAGTGCAAGCAGAACATAGAAACTCTACACAGAAAGGCCAGAGTCAGCAAGTGGATTCAAATCCAGGACCTCCTTGCTGTGAGGTTAGTGTTTTAGCCCTCTTTTTTTTCAGCCATTTTTCAGCTGTGTACATATTGAAAACACTTCTTGTAAAATGATTTGAAAGGTGTTATGTTGCAGGTATGGTTCAAGGCATGGTTCATTGGTGTATGCATCTATTTACAGGGCGGGTAACTTCTGAAACTCTTTAGCGGAGGTTCACTCACATACGTCCAATTATCTCCACAACTGTTTCCTCGGTATATTCAATAAGGAACTAAAAAAATATTACCGGTAGTGTGCTTTTTAATTCAGTCAGATTGTGTCTGTATGAGAATAATGTTTTACAACTCATTGATGGTTGTGTCTGCAGATGATAGCTATAATTGCAGTTGCTGTAAAAACTCGACGGCAAGCCAAGAGAACTGGAGTTGGGAAGCAGGGAAGCAACTGGGAATTGTAGGTTCCACAGAGGAATGTTCCTTCTTCTTTAAAACTCTAACTTTGGACTTTGCATGGATGTCTCAAAGCTATGAGCGCACTGCCAAAACTTTGCCTTTGTCCTAAAACTCTTCACTCAGGTTGGGTGTTTAGAGGCAAGCTCCACTTACTGCTCTCCAATGTTGAGATTGTTATGGCAAACAGAGCATAAATTAATTGAACTTGTTTGTCTTTTTGTATTTTTCTCAGCAGTGCGCACACAGCGAGTGATTTCTCTCGGTTGAATCTGCAACAAAAAACCTGAAATGTCTGTAAAAATGCAGCTAATAATGAATCTGTGTTAGTGTTTTAGATTAATGCCTGAATGTTGCAATGTGATATTAAAAATAAAAGCGATGTATGAACTTATCAACGTTCCACAGTAACAGAGTAACTGGGGATGCCATGTGGTCTGATGGTAAATAATTTTGGTGTACTTCTGCACAAATCAGCTGTTCCAGACAGAATTCAGGTTTATAGGGTGGAATAGTTTATAATAATACAGGTCTGGTCTGAATAATACTTGTGCTGCACCTGAGTGCTAATCCTCAGAACACTTTTGCACAGTGCTCTTGGCATCAAAAAAATGTGTCCCACTTAGGAAATTTCACCATATAGCCTATATAATTAAAATACATTTTATTTTCTTATGTTTACCTGCTGTGATCCAGTGGAACTTCTTTCCTACTCATTGTTTAGGATTCCTGTGACCTCAGAAAAATTTCCTCAATCCATCATTTATCCCAGCTGACCTGAGATAAAAATTAATTCACAGTTTAAGCTGGAATAGAGCAAATGACATTACCGATGGAGACTCATTTTACAGAACCTTAGACACACTTAGATCAGTTAATATGAGATCATAATATTGAGCTTATATAAATCTGTGCTCTTCATAAAATGCAGCAAATCAACAATAAGTAGTTTTTATTACAGCAGTATGAAGTTCAGAGTTCAGCTGTGGGTTTAACAGGTCATTGCTAAAACAAATCAACATATACCACGCATGAATTTGAAAACACAGTTGCAATCAACATTTACATGATTTGCGACCCTTTGTTTATAGCAATTAATTATGGGATGGCATTTTCTCCTGTCCCTTCATAAAAGATTGTCCCAATGGAAGCTAAAATGCTAAAGGAGGCACTAAAGGAAGCACTGAAGCTCTTTTCCTTAATTTTTGGAGAACTGGAAGAGCTGTTATTATAGCCACCACACAGATACTTTTAGGCCACCTCTCTCAGTTAGGAACCTTCCTAAGCAAAATGAAGTATTATAAAGCATTCACTGTGTGGACGAGCTGCCTGATCCCCACCAAAAGAAAGTCCAGGATAGAAGCAGTATGTCTATAACATCAAAATGAGTCTATTTTGATTCTTTTAACTGAAACAAAAACCAGATAAAGCTCCTCTCTTGGTCATAATCTCTTTTTATTATGAACAGCAAAGATCCTCCCATCTGTTAACGTGCTGTTATGCTACCTGGCCAGTTTTGATTACGAGCATGTCATGCTTGGTGTTGTAACTCAATAAATGTGCAATAGAAAATATGTGCAATAGAATAGAAACAGTTTATGTAAAAAAAATGATTGTGTGCCTGGATGTTTGCCTGTTGAACAGAGTAAAGTTTAGATTATTATTTATTGTTTTATAATCATTTATTATTGAGAGGGGTGCATAGACATCTCGGTATGCCCTTTAATGCCCCTGGTAATACCGGAAAACCCCAGCTGGCATCATGTCTGTTTACTGGTATGGCGGTATTTGAAAAATCCATATCATGCATTAAATTATTACCAATATACTGCCCTAATATTAACAAAACCTAAAATTCTTTTCCATTTTTATCCAATGTGTTTATTTCCTGGACTGAACCTTGCACGGTTGAGCTGCTCTGACATATCTACTGTAGACCCAGCCTGGGTAATTATGAGCTACAAAGCTCACTGCCCTTGTCAAGATCTCACTACCCTTTCCAAGCTAGCTCAGTGTATGAGGGGAGGGGGCACATTCTGCTGTCTGGTTACCCCTAACACACACACAAACACACCTGGACCATGGCTGTTTACCTGCCAGGTTAAAGGGCTGAAGTCAGTGACAGAAGGAGATTTAATAAGGAAGCAAGGAGTTAGAAGGGGGTGAATATGCAGCAAGAGTAGAATATGAGGTAGAGGGGCAAAGAGGAAGGAGGGTGGAAAGAGAATGACAGTACAAAACAGAGGGAGGGGGTGAATGGGGGTCACAGAGTGATGAGGGGGTTAAATGCCACAAATGCCATGTCTCAAGGCCTCATAAAGACAAGCTCTGCATTGCTCTCAAGGTCAGGGCATGCACACATGCACCTGTCCGATGTTAGTGGTGGTTTTGTGGGTGGGTGGCTGGGAGAGCATGTGTGAGTGCTCCAGTATAAAATACACACAGTCTTGCTTCTTAGAGCCTACTGTGGAGGACAAATGACCTTGCAAAAATAAATTCTGCACCACGTTTAAATGGGGGGTTCAAAGAATCTGATGTTTCTGAACTTGTGTGCAACAAATGACAAACAGAATATTTCTTGATATGACCAGACAAAGAGATCTAAATGAACTATGCAAGAGAATAATCACTGAGAAGGATTTGATATACTGTAAGCTTTAAAAAAATGCATATTTTATAGTATAAAAAGCAATTAACTTTGGAACTTAGTTTGGTAGGGTAGCATTTGTGTGCTCAAGAAAACCTTGTGGCCATTTATTAACATGGTATAGGCAAAAAAATACACACAATACCACAATTTCCTAAACATTCCATGCCATCATGAAGTAATGATAAAGGGACCACAAAAATCACTCAACACAAACTTTTTCTGCTTTTTTCCTCAGTGGAATGACCTTTGCTGGTTTTCATGCTAAAGAGGAAACACTTTATTCCAAAAAATCCCATATTGTTTTGTTAAAAATGAGTCACTTGTGTTAAAAACCAATAGTGTGTGACTAAGCTTTTTTTTGGATTATCTTATAATGGGAAGTCTATTAGCAACTATTTTATTTTCCTGGCATATTTAGTCTTGTTAAGGCCCCATTCACACAGCCCTATCACTAGTCAATGACCAGATAGAAAATCTCCTTTCGAGTTCAACTGGTTGAGAAATACATTAAAAAAAAAAAAAAAAAAAAAAAAATTAAACAGGAGGTTGATGACAAATCTCTAGGCCTGTGTAGATGAAGCCTACTTGAGACTGATAGATGTATTTTTTAAATTTTAACTACTACTTACTAATCTTGTTATTCTTAACTACAAAATACCTCCCAGTGTGTGTGTGTGTGTGTGTTCATGTGTGTGTTTCTACTCGAACTTATCTGCATAGATCTATGCCCAAAAACAGCAACAAAGCCAGACACTGAAAAATAACATGGATACCAGTCTGATCCTTTGATCACTTCCAACATACAGTAACTTTGCCACCTAAAACATTATTGTCCAGTGAACTTAACAGGCAGAGGCAGCTTTTAACAAATTACAGGGTAGCATTAGCATTAGGCAGAAGGGCATGTTATATGAGACAACCAATTAAAATCACTTATGGCCAGGGTAATATCCACTGATTTAGGCCTGAAAAAACGGCTTTGGTAGGATTATCCCTAGCGTAACCCGATCTCATTCTCTTCTATTCAAACTCACATACACATCCAGGAGTTGACACTACATGTGTTGCAAAACCTTATACTCACAAAAGCACGTGTGCACACACACACACACACACACATAACAGACACTACACAGATGACAAGGCAACTGGGTCTTAGGCTGCATACATGTGCATGCCGTTGTCATTCCCAGACAGACAACAATGAAGTACATTCAAAACTGCAGACTATGGACATCGAATATGGTTTACTAACACACACATGTAAGCGTAAAACATTTTTATTTAAGTTATTATAATCAGGAGTCAAACGTACAAACTACCAATCTTTTGTTTTCAGTCAGGGCAAAACATTACTCCATCGTGACGGCCAATAGTGGACAGTTAAGAGTACAGCAGGACAAAAATATTGCTTTTTTTAACCTGTCTCGAGCCAAGAGTACCTGGATCATCTATTGATGGAAAATGAAGATATGAAGAGAAACTATGAATTTCCTGCCCTGGCAGCTTTATTTAAATCCCTGAAAGTAGCGATGTCACTCCCAGAGCTCCAGTTCAGGGACATCTATATCTATCTTGTAGAGAATCGCTCACCTTACACTGCTGACAGGACAAAAGCCTTCAAAATATGGATTGCTGCGGAGAAGCAGGGATTGGTGCAATTTGGCCTGTAAGGCAGGGTTAGAAGAAGTGCTCTCATACATTGGTGTCATACTCTACACTCTTCTGGGAGCTGTAAATAAACATTATTAATGCGTCCAATAGTACAGCAACTATCTGGCACTTTGACCAAGTTAAACTTGTAGATGTTCAAAAGATGGCTGAAGGGCAAAGGACTGCAGGTACTGTTTTTACCCTCCAGGTGGGCATGTCTCAGTAGCTCTGATATCACATGAAAACTGTGAATACAAAATGTAACTTCAGATAAAAACAAGTGCATATAGAAAAAATGTGCCTTTAATAATATATATATTAAAAATGGAATAATCCTACAAAATACCAGATCAATCGAGTTATATTCCCAAGCTTCCCAATTTTCTTCAGAGCACAATTTCATACATGCGCACCACCCATGAAAATGCACAGTGGTCAAATTGAACCATATCCATCAAGATGCATGAAGTCAGAAATACTGTCTGGCTCATGCCGATCAAACCCTGTGTACTGGCATCTTTTAAACAGGACAAATGCCAATTCTGAGCAAATGCAAGGTTAAGTATTGATAATACAGTTGAGATCACTGTACTCATATATGTAATCAAGGCAATAAAGCCATGAAATGACATCATTATGAACTGCACTATCCAGAAGAACTGAAACAGTCACTTTTTTTCACTGTTTTTTTTCTCCCTCCTTTCTATGGTCTGTACAGCAACCACTGAAAATCTCCTCACCACTTATGCACACTAGCCAAACCCAGCATGTAGCATGTTATGGAGCCCAGAGTCTGGTAATGAACTAATGGCTAATGCTCTACAGCCATTTGACTGACATGACAAATCCACAAGCTCTGTTTGCCTTTCACCTACTTGTGGCTCCTCTGTACTGCCAAAAGCCCCATTAATTCTCCCCATGGGCATTTTTTAAGGCATCCACAGAAAACCATTGAAACGCAACCTAAAACCACAAATGGGAATGCCAGTGTAAGCTAAGTTTAAACTGGCACAGTGGAGTGTATTTTCCTGCACCTCGGAACCACTGAAGCTGACCTCGACATGCCGAGAGACAGTTTAAGGGATGTGTTTGCTGGTGTGCCTTGGCTAGATATGTCTACTAGATCACCAACTGTAACGAAATGTAGCATTGTCAGGTTGTTGTGGTGGGACTCTGTGGTGAGACTGACCCCCACTTTCCCTCCACTTCTAGCAACCACAAGTGCATCTTTCCAGGGGTCAAGACAGGAAAAGAAATCTGTTTAAGAGGAGAAAGAAAAATCCATCCAAGACCCTGCAAAATTCCCATGTCTGAGGACAACTTGTTTGCCTCAAATATGGCTTGGATGAATAATCTTCAGAAAGTAAGAAAAAACAGAATTAGTCGACAAAAGAAGAGATCAGTAGTTGTACATGGCAGAGATAAAAATAAAAGCAGTTGAGTGGCGCTAAGCCTTTAAATCTTTCTGGTTTTGAAATAGCATTTCTGGCAGTGGTTTGAATTCATCAGTCTAAAACAAAATCATGCAGCCTGCCAAAATGTATGACACAGTCGCTCTCTATGAGAACATTAGTCCAGCAATTTGAAACCTTGCACTCACAAATCACCGTACAAAGCACAAGAGGGAACAAAGCAAAACTGACCTTTCAAATGATTAAGCTGAAACATTATCATCATGTTCCTTTCCCCCCACCTTTCCCTAGATCAGAACAACTGGTTTACCAGTTGAGAGCTGGCAAGGGCAGAGCCCATCTATGATTTCAGTTCAGAGCTGCTGGACTGAGGGGCCAAGCTGGCCAGTGCCCATCTGGAGCAGGCCAAGTGTCTGATCCACTCAAGCTCAATGCACAGTGGTGATTACTGCAATGGTGCAGTGGTGGTCATGGTGGTGTGTTATAAATATAAGCCCTAGTCTGATCCTGCTTGTTCATAAACAGAGGTTTGGAGCTGCTGTGGGAACTAAGCACAAAGGCCTGTGGGCCTCTGAGGGCAACTGAGCTCCACAGTCACTATACTACCTCAGGTTTGTCTAGCCAGCTGGTGTTGTCTCACCAGCTGAGGACAGCTGGGCAGCAAATGAGGGGACTTAACAGCAGAGAAAAAGAAAGGTTGGCACAGGAGCGATGGTAGCACAAAAATGATGGTAGGAGTAAGGGAGCAAAGTGAGGCCAGAGGACACAGCTTTGAATTACCTGGGAGATCCCACTGCATTATGTAAAACTAAATACAGCTTCTCATAGGCTTACTTACTTGAGACTCAATAAGATTATTAAGAATCATTATAAGATGATTTAGATCAACTTTTTTTTAAGCTAGCATGAAAATAGCAGCGACTAGCCAGTACAACTTTCTAGTGAAGTATTTCTATCGTGCTGTCTACTAGTCAAAGCTTGGGCCAACTCACCACCAACTCCCTATCCTTTTCAACCCCTGCCTACCAGGAGTCACATGGCTAAAAATGCCCGGTCCCTGCACAATCCTATATTAGCATTAGCATCAAGGGTTAAGCCGCTAATGCTGCCAGCTGTGCATAGCTGCCCCCTGCACACCAATCCTCTTTGAACAATAAAACAGCATGGGGGCACTACAGTTGGGGTGGGGCAGTAGCCCCTAGGGGGTACGTTTGGTTGTAGTGCCATCTTGCGCCAATACCAAAGCCAATGTTAGAGTGGCCTTTTATATCATTTAAGCATAAGATAATCAATAAAAGAAAAAAAACTAAAGTTATAATTAAAAACTTCAAAGATTATCCACAACAAAAATCAACTAAATAGTACAAATGTCCAAATTCCATAAATGTTTAGATTGTCTGCTATTTGTTACACATTTTAACTGCTGGTATCAAACTGTACTATGATATTTATTCACATTTAATTCTTGCAGTGCCAGCACATAGCTTTACTAAAGCGTGTCAAGACAGTAAATTGGCGTAGAGCACACGAGAGAAGGGCATGGCTGAGCTGGCGACACTCCTTTCTCAGTTAAGCTGATAATTGCCCTTATTGATGTATAAAAGATATCCCACAGAGCCTTGTGAAACACCATTAGCAGGCAGTGGCTGAATTGTTCATGAGCTGCCTCCAAATGAGGAAGAAGGGCAAAAAAAAAAAAAAAAAGAAATCTGTGAAGATTAATAAGACTTCCCCTGAAGTGCAATAATAATATGATATATGTGTGTGTGTGTGTGTGTGTGTGTGTGTGTGTGTGTGTGTGTGTGTGTGGCCTTATGTGTGAATGTGTGTTTTCAGCCCAGCCTCTGAAGAGTTTCCATTACTAAAGACATTACTTGGCGAAACTAATCTATTTTTAAATCTCAAACTGAGGGGAAAATATGTAATGTCGTTTAGCCTACAGGAAAAGTGATGGTCATTATCATAAGGGCCCTCCTCATTTCAAATGAAGTTTCTAAATTCTAAATGTTAACATGCAAAATGCCCCCAGAGCCCCATAAAAAATTATGCTAACAGAAATTGTATAGAACTTAGTTGCCGTGTGAAACTAAATTTGCTATGCCTACAAATATATGGCACAGAAGAAGCATTTAGAAAGCGCAAAACTCAGCCAAGGCAGCTCACTCTGTGGACAGTATTTATTTTAAAGGGTATAGTACTGCAGGCCTATTTTGTACATATTGATCTTGTTTTCTTTGTTGCCTTTAAACATACTTTATGAAATTTGTCATGCAATAAAAATGGGATATGGGTAGCATGTCAGGTGTTTACTTTGATTACGCAAACATTATGTAGTGTATAATAGGGAACCGATTTTTAAATATATGCAAATGAACGGCTTTTAGCTTGTTATGTAATATTATATAACAGGTCCAAAATAAAGTGGTATTTAGAATCCCAATACATCATTGCATATATGCCGTCAGGTTTTCAATACAAAACAAAAAATGGCAACAAGAAACAGTTTTTAGAACAGGCAATAAGAGATTTAAAGATATCTATATTCTTTATAAGGTACTTTCTATATGTTGACAATGCACACCACACTTGTAAGAAATCATAGTTTCCAAGCTGTAAGGTTTTTTGTCAATAAATCATCAAGTTAAAATTTAAGACCTTGGTGGATGTAAGCAATATTTTAATGGATTGTTAACATGACCCCAGTCTACACCCCTACAAAGTTTTATTAAAATCAATTCAAAACTTTTCAAGGTATCATGTTTCCAGACAGAAAGAATAGGACACACACACACACACACACACACGCTATGAAAAACATAACCTGGCGGATGTAATGCTATGAAAGTCACACCTAATAAGTTGGATCGTTGCTTCTCCAGGCTTGTGATGCCCATTAATGGTCTAAACTCAGCTGACAAAACTAGCTGCCACTAAGGAAATAAGAGGTGTATAATGATTAACACAAAGGGGGCTATGAGAGGTAGTGCAGTGTGCAGGAACTTTGTGGAACTTTATGAACAAAATCAATAATATTAACAACAATATTTCAATGTATTTTAAATAAGTGGACAGCAGAGACATTTGGAAAAAAGGCTTAATTATAAACTTGCATGTGATGAAGACTTCTGCCAGTTAAAACACCCTATATATTATATCAAAACTAGATAAACCTTCACTTCAGCTGCACATGTTTTTGAGCAAGAGCTCAAAAAAGAATGTTGAAGCAACCCATTACACATATTCATGGGCTTAAAAAAGGACATTTGTGAAATATTAAACAGAGCATTGCACACTGTATCTAACAATTTCTGAAGTTTCTGTATATGTATTCAAATCCAAACCTCCTAATTATTCAGAAAGGGAAGCCACGGAAATTCTGACAGGGCTTATCAATGAGAAATGACATCTTGTTAAGTTAGGAATTCTCTTTGTGTTAGCAAGGCTTCTCTAGTTAATCTGGCACCTTTCTTGGTCTGCATCAAGGTAATTGGAATGCACACTGAAAATGCCTGCAGTATTGAGCCAGCAAAGAACAATGAAAGAAATGGATATCACAACAGGCATGAGGCTTTCTAATCAATTCTTTAACTTACTGTTGAAAAGTAGGTTTGTACTTTTTTAATGAGGGTATGGGGGCTGCATTTATCTGGCTCCACTAACACAGCAGATTACAGCACTAATTAAGTAAACTTTCACATAGAGATCAAGTACAGTTATCTCTTTGTTGTGAAAACATTGTTTGTTGTTGTTTTTCCAGACAAAATTAAAAATAAAATAATATTAAAATAAAATAAAATAAAACACTAATTACAATTGCTGTATGTCATTCAATTTTCTTAGAAAAAAAGTGGCTACTATGTACTATATTTATAAATAAGATAGAAATACGATAATAATGTTTCCTGTAATTTTAATTTTGTCCAACAACAAAATAAAATGATACAAGGGTCCACAGTCTAAATTCGAATATGATATTTAATTTGTTCAGTTTGCGTGACAAGGAAGCTATAGACTTTTTTTTCTATGTTCATGTATTTTGGTAAACATCAGCGTTGAATGCTGAAAGTCTCCTTGGTGAGAATTTCATTGACACTTTGAGGCAAGCATTTCAATCTGTGCTCCATCAGTCTATTAAAGGTGATCTCCAAATTATGAGAAAACTATATCACTGTCAGGATGAGACACAGACGACTCCATCTGGATCTTTTAATTCCAACTATTTTATTTCAATAAATACAGGAAATGTTAATATTTCAAGAATACAAAAAACTATTTTCCAAAATGTTACATGTTACTATGAGGCTCATGTTCTTGCGAACAGTCTAAACCATAAGCATGTGGACATTACCCCTCCCCTAAGACTTTTACTGTGACATTTTCAAATGCTTTTTCTTCACTGATTACAAATGTAAAAAAAAATAATCAGTAATAACTATAACTTTTGAAATTATTTATGTCTAAGCTTGTATAAGTCTGTATTTGCTACAAGCCTCCAAAGCAAAAGCACACACTTTTGATTTTGGAATGAAAAACAAATCTTTATTTTCAATAAAGAATAAGAAAATACTTATTTTTTTCCTTTGCTTTTTTATAAATATCACTTTTTAAAAGAAGATGCAGTGACTAAAACATAGAAGGACCCGAGTATATAAAATCAAAAACTGAAAAACTGCAGCAGACCACAGAAGTCAGACACTGAACTATAGCTTAAAGTTGGTTCGAGCATATGAGTTAAAGTGGTTTCTTTTCATTTGTGTGTGCGCTGAAATGCTGTGTACGTGTGCTCATTTAACCAACTGTGAGAAATGTGTGTTATCTAGTCATCAAAACCCTAGTGCCCTGGCACTAAGCAGAAGGAGGGGTGAAAGGTCAGGTCAGGGGCAGTCACGACCTTTCCGTCTCCCCGCCACAGTGTCATCCTTTGGGCAGGGCAAACAAACATGCCTGGCCCCTGGGCAACGTGGGCTCAGCGGGATGGCATTGCCAGGTCAGGGTAAAGCCTGGGACAGGACAGAATGGGATGGCAGGCCTCTGATAGATGTTGCTCATTATTTTCACCCCAGAAAACTGGGACAATTACAAACAGAGAGATGCCACCGCAACTAGGCTATGGGGTCAAAGGCAGAGGGTTTTTATCCCCACTAACCCAACCATATTTGTCATTTAGCCACACAGGAGCACACATTCTAGTACACAGGTTTCTTGCACTTGATTGACTAACAAACTTTTATGTGCATCTTTGTTCCAACTCTTGTGTGATACGGTAACCTTAAACTAGTTAGACAATGATATATGAGACAGTGATACTGATACAAGACAGAATTACAGGAAATCAGAAAAAAACATACCCCACCATTAAAACCTAATGAGGAAACAGTCATTCTACGTATAAATTACCTTGCAATAATACACTTCTTCTTTCTCTAACACTCTATATGCACTCTTGGTGAATCTGACCCATTGTTCTTAACATGATGCATTAGCAAATAAAAACATTCTAAAGACTCAAGTGAACTTGTTCTGAACTTATCAGAAAGCTCAAGTACCCTTATAACCTCCAAACCTTTCCAAGTCCCAAATGTAACTATATCAAGGAATTAAATATGCCCACTTCTTAGCTGTGGTTTCTTTTTTTTTTCTCCCTGACCTGCATATTTTCCCAGGTTGTTTTGTATAATTTAAAGAGACTGTAAGGGAATGAGGGGTGTGTGTCATGATGTCTCTCTGAACTACATATATTTACTACTGAAAGTGAATTCTTTATGAGAGTGCAGATATCAAAGACAGCAGGATCAAAGAGGATTTAATAAGCTACCTACTGTTCTACGAAACCCAAACTTTCATGTCATGCATTTTCCTTGGTTTCTTCATTTTGGGCTTTGGGCCAAGGAACTGACACTAAAGGCAAGCATATGTAGTCACATTGTCAGTCTCTATTCCTTTAATTTGTTAGTCTGTAAACCTTGTAGCAGAGAATGTCCCAGCGGCTGGCAAGTGTCGATTTTTTTAAACAGTGTCAGTTTTGTACACCACGTCAACTATCTGCTCCTCTTACAGCACTCTTTTGGTATGAGTATTTTCTTTCTTTTCTTCGTGTGTGTGTGTGTGTGTGTGTGTGTGTGTGTGTGTCTGTTTGTAGATTGTATTGGGGAAGCATTAATCAGACCTTGCAGTTGGACACATGTCCATGTTAGGATTGTATGCCATTGTAGGGAGGTATACATTAAATACATTTAAAATCAGAATTTTGGCAAAATAAGATCACAGACTATAAAAATAGTGCCCTTCAAAATAAGTAGGGAGTGATTTGAGGTACCAAGGTCTATCCTTAACCCTTTAAGACATACCATAAAACCAAGTACGCCAGAGCTTATATTATATTTTTACATGCTGTAGTGCCATTTTTGGGAGCATTTCAAGTTGCTATACATCAATACAACCATTATAGCCCATATTTTAATAATATGTATGCATTAAGTGCATAGTAATTACATAAATTGCAAAAAAGTGCAATAAACTACAAAAAAATTGAAAAGCGTTTTTTGGGTTTTTTTTACATATATTTCTAGTTAGAGAAATTTAAGAGGTTTATCCCTCAAAACTGTAAATACAAAAAAGTTGCACAAAATAGTTTCCCATTACAGGAAATTTATTTTGAGTGTCTTCATAGTTTTATTTTTGAAATACACCAATTTTCATATACTGCAGGAAAAACGAAAATAAATATTATAATGCAAATTTGCAAAAAAAAACAGCATGTGCATCAAAATAAACTATTTCCAGCAGTGCAATTTGAGTTGAAAGCATCCCAGAAACGATACAGAAAGTCATAAAGTCAAACTTAACTTTTAAAAACACCAGTATAGGCTTATAAGGCCCTGAAGGTAAAAAACTACATTTCCGCGAAAATGACGTCACTTCTGGTTTCGGGCAGGTAATGGCAGACATGCGATGGTTCGTGCTGACGTCTATTCCAACGCAGGAAGTGTTACGAACAGCTGATCGGATCGGCAAAGCGTGTTTCTGGAATATTATGTTTTTGTTGCTGCAAGTGGTTTTTATGCAGTTTTTGCAAAGCTATATGTGGAAGGAAACCGTGACCTAGGACAAGCTGATGGCATAAGATGTAAGTACAACTCCTCCGGTTTCATATGCAAAAAAAATTATTGCGCTAGCTTACGTGGTTCCAGTTCTACCGGGATTTAAAAATAGTTATGCAAAACGGAGCGTGCCCGCTCCGACCGGCTTTAAAGGGTTAAGGGATGGGCAGTAACTTCTAGTATTCATTTCTAAGATACCATTTAAGACTCAAGTAATTAATGGATTTAAGTAATGTACCAGGTCGGGACACAGTGTAACACACATCCTGTGTCAGTTTACTCATTTAAGCTACTATGTTCTGTAATTAAAAAATGCCTAATTGTGCCGCAGTTATATCCAGACAAAAGTCCAGTGATACCCTATATATCCAGCTTTTGCAAAGCATATTTTAATGAGACATGAGCAAATACAAAACGTCAACTAATTGTTAAAAATAAGCAGAGAACAGATGCACGTAAGGGTCCATGTTCATTTTGCGTTTCAGAACGAAGGTTTAAAAACCATAAAAAGAGAATAACGGCTGTTTAACAGAGATATGAGGTCAAAAACTAAAGCAGCAATTGTGATCCATGTAAACGGTAAGAAGATGAATCACAATTGTGGTTGTAATTCATTTAGCGGTTACTGAGAAAATACTTTAAAATGAGTGGAGAAAGGGTAAAAAGATGTAGAAAGGTCAGCTGTGGTTTTGGATATAGTTTTCTTCACAAATACGTCAGGAAAAGTGGAAACTGTATGTGTTATAGTACACAAAGTTTAGTCTGGGTGGAATTGTTATAAAATAAAGGGTTTGTAATTTAGCTGTGTAGTCATGGCTTGTGATTAGGATATCCATGACTAAGGACCACAGAACTTTACCGGCAAAAGCATCCAATTAACTTTTTCTACTATATAAGAACATTTATTTTTTCACTGTAATTTGCACTGGACCACATAGTTACAGCAATCTGAGAATTGTGGCTTTGCAAAACTGGTTTATCCATGGTTATTTTGTGTGTTTAAAAGCTGTCAACACCATACTAAACAGTTCCATTTAAACTATGCAGCAAATGACTGCTACATTCAACAATGAATTATGGCAATCTGTTTAAAAACACAGTTGCACTTCTTCGCCTCTATTCCTTTACCCTTGCAGGTATCTCAGGCTACAGAGCTGCATATTGCTGATCTGCTGTCACTGGCCCCATCAGCCTCAACAGCAGGTTGTTATTTTATGTATAAATGTAAGGTATATGTGTAATATGACATTGAACACAGCCTGCATGCTGGTATTGTTTTTTTCTAAACATCTGATGGCTAAAACTTTATTCCCTTCTTATACAGACTATAGTATATGTAGAAAATGCTGCTCTCCCCTGGATGTTACACATAATCTAAGGTCCCCGGGGTGACAGTTCCTTCATGAAGAACCTCACAAGACACTCTGATGTCACTGGCTGCTAGGTCTGTGGTTCACTGTATTCAATGCCCTTCTCCCCAGAGGATTACAGCAGCTCAGTCTAGTCTGCTATGTATGTCAACTCATAACTCAGGGTACAGACATATAGCTACTGTACTGCAATGCATTTTGCCTCTGTATCCATCCATCCATTCATCCAGCTAAAGTTATGCTAAGAAGCGTTCCTACTATGAATATTTTCAATTTTGACCCACATGAGGTACGTCAGCTCCACGTAGTTTGGATACTTTTTTTTTTTTCTTATCATCATACCATCTACCTGATTTGAAATGCATTCATCAACGGCTTTGTAAATATTCCATATATGCAGAATATGTTGAAATTGCAAACTAAATTCAACCTAGACAAAAGGCTACCTGGTTGCAGGTGTGATTAACATTCAGTGTTAATGGTTAGCTTACTTTCAAGGCAACTACACTGAGGTTAATAGTAGAGTTGACCGTGCCACATATGCAACTATACTGTCTGCAAAACATAATGTGATAATGGTAAAATAGCTACTCTCTGCACAATTTACTGAACAGTCAAAGAAGTAGTTTTACTCCCAAGCTACACAGGCACAAAGCCAAACATAATCACACAGCAAAGATAGGCAGACACACTCTGACACTGCTCAGTCTTACAGGCACAGTCGAATGGAAATGGAATTCAATGTTCTCTGGTACCAGTGAATGAAAAATAAGTCACACTGATGTTACCAAAATAAATAAATAAATAAAAAACACTGAAAATGGAGGGGATTCGGCATTACAAGAAAATGAAAAATGAGTGAAATTTGACATTATGCCATTATATTTTCTGAACAATGTTGAATTCAGTTTGAATCACTGAAGCTGCGGATGATCAGACATGGTCTTCACTTATTAAGCTGTGTTTACTGAGACGATGAAACAACATCATCAATCACCCTTAAAGACTAGTGCTCCGATGGGGAGAATTAGAATGCATTACAGATGTCACGCATCATCAAGTTAAACATCTCATTTCCACCTCGCTGTGCGCTGTGTCTGGGACTTGGATCTTTCTCTGTATGTGGAGCATTTGTGTGTGCCTGTGTCTATGTGTGTTTACGGTTAACTGCTCTTGTGGACATTCTCCCTGGGGCAAGGTATCCATCACAGTCCAACCAGTTTTTTGACTGAGCAGAGCTTAGACCCTCAAGCCTATTTTTGGTCCCCTGAAAATATCCCTGGGGTCCATCTATGTCAGGGGATAACACCTGCACACACAGTAATGCAAATCACTATGACCCTAACACTCCTTTAATGCCCTCATTAGTGTGATTAGTCCCAGAGGCGGGACTAAACTAACACTGTCAACTTCCAAATGCTCAGCTTTGCCCCTCGGGGTGACACTGGAGTCAGGAGGGCACCATACACACAAAATGACAATAGGCTGACATTTATATATTTTGTTTGCCCTCTCAAAGTGGTTTGAATTTTCCTGTATTGTATGCTGATACATGTATTAGAGAACAGTGTTCTATTACTACTTTGCTTTCCCTTGAGTAAATTAGTTTAACAGGCAGTAACCATACACAGAATACTATATGGACAAAAATGTTAAAATATTCTGATATGTTTTGTTACAGAGAAACTGTTGCAAATGTTTAATTGCCAGCACTAATGGATATTGCTGTTGTTTTTGTGTTTTATTAAGCTTTGTACTCGTCAGATGAATACTTCAATGTAAATCTCAAGCCAAAGATCCTAAAGCTAAACTAGTGCCTAGTGTGAGTGGATCCTAGCTAAACAAACTCAAGTTTTAATGTGAGGGACAATATTATGAGAGTGTAAAAAGTAAATAATGAGCAAATTTCTATATGCATGTATTCCTTTATGTCTGCACGCATGTTTGTATGTGCTTCATTCAACTGGAAAAGCAGGGTGACTACCCAAATGTCTCCATATTTATTATTTCATGCAGCTTTCCTCCATCCTGAGGTGTCACAAACAACAATGGGCTGCAGAAACCCGCGACAAACGTGTCTCCAGGAATATTAAAGTCAGTGGCTCTGCTGTCATAATTAACTATCAAATATTGATGCCTATAACTTCTTCTGTGGTCTCTGTTAGCAGCCCTTTAAGACAAAAAGGAAACAAGAGGAAACTGTATGTGTCTGCAAGCATGCAAACCTGGCTCACCAATGAATAATTGACAGCAACATAATTAGTTTGGTGCTCTATTGTGTTAGCATGGTTTCTTCACATCCTACAAACATGTTCCGCTATAAGGAAAAATGTCAAACACAGGCACAGAGAACTCTCTGAAGATGTATAATTGAAATGAATTCCCAAAAATACTTTTTTGACCCTATGTTATATGTTCAGTTAACAAATACTATGATAAAATAATGATGAAATGGAAGTTGTTTTTGTTATCTCAACCCTTAAGCACAGCACGGAACCATCTGTAGAAGTGAGTGAACCTGATGTTTCAACTCTTTCATCTATGTTCACTGAAGAGACAATCTTTGACTCTCTGACACTTCTGTGACTCATTATATTCAACAGCAAATTTCACTCTACACTGCACTTGATACTAATATGAAAAACCCCATGGTTCTCACAATATAAATTTTACATTGATTCTCCCATACACATCTACTGCTAGTACTACTACTTCTAAAGGAACCAGCCTTACACCCAATCACGTTACTAGCTACCATGTGATTTTTTTAAAATTTGTTTGGTTTTTAAAGCACTGCATAACTTTTTTTGTTTTTTCACCCCTTCTGAACATTTCTGAACTGTTTTTTTCCAAATGTTTTCATCCAGCAAAACTTTGTACCTAATGTAACAGGAAGTATATTTCGTGTCTTCAGGAGTGTGGTATCACCATGGCAATCAAGAAAACTGAGTTAAGGGAAAAGGGGACACTATACCCCCTAAACCTAAAAACTAGACCTAACCAAGTTTCAGTTTTCATATTTGTTTTTTATTTATTGTTCTTTTAAAATTTTTGAGTGAGCAACAGATTCACTTCTGACCACCCCTTCTAACCATCGAAAGTGGACTTTTTTGCTGTATAAAGAAGAAACTTTAAAGTTATCTACATTGCCACTATTTGACATATATCAGGCCAAACAGACGGAAAATTAGGCTCAGAGACACAGAAATAAAAGGTTGAGAAATTTGTGTCCAGGACCACAATAAGAAGAGATTTTGAGTCTAGGAATAGGAGACAATAGATTAGAAGTCTCATGCACTGGATAAATGGAAATACTGACCAATACTTGTGCAATAGAGTTGCACAAGTATTGCTGTATTTTGCTATTTTCAGACTTACCTACCTTATTTTTGTTTTCCATCCTTGTTGATTTCACCTATACTTCTGTCATAATCACTTCAAGATGTTTAATATTGTAAGGTAAAAATCCTACATTAATATAGAGAAACCCCAACAATCAGACAACCCCCTATGAGCAAGCTGGCATGAGTGGGAAGGAAAAATTCCCTTTTAACAGGAAACGCCCAGCAGAACCAGGCTCAGGGAGGGGCAGCCATCTGCCATGACCGGTTGGGGTTGAGGGAAGGGATACAAGACAATAGCACTTTAGCCATTTATTGTTGTTGCACCTCAGTGTTTTGTAAATTCAAAAACAGGCACGAGCTACAACATACCTAATATATAAATACCACAGAGCCAAACTGTACCTTCTAGAAAGATACCATTTTGCCAGTATTTCATCATGACATTTAATTCATCTAATGAGAAAAGAAAAAATTAATTTTCCATTAAATACAATCTTGTTTCAAAATGCAGCTTTCCAAAGGATTATTGTGTTTCATGCCACAGCATTACCTGGAAGATAACTGCAACTAATGATGACAGTTAGGACAGCCTAGTATTCTGTAACACACAAATTTATGAAAAATCACAAGTGAATCACTTGAAGCCGACAAATCCATAGCTAACTAAGGGCTGTCTGCTCAATACCATCCTCATGCCATGGAATAAAGTAATCCCTCTCATCTGCTCGGACTTGTTAACAAAGCTGTCAGCTTGCTTTTACAACCAAACAGGCCTCAATCAGACCTTCAAACAGCAGCAGCACTGCCCTCAATACAAACACATAGGCACGGGCACACACAACATCCTGCTTCCCTCTTTCTCTCTTGTGTCGACTAAATGTCAACTCTTCTGACATACAGCCTTGTTTGCAGCCAGTGATTACCTCATAGCTAATTAATCCAGATTCAATCAATGTGAAGTGTTCAGATATTGTACCTGTGTCTGTGTGCTACTTTTATATGTCTGTATGTAGGAGTGTGTGTGAGAGGGAGAGAGAGAGATGGAGTAATCAGAAGGGAGGATCAGTAGGTTAGATGATGATGGATGGCACTCAGTGAGAGCCCTGTTCTAATCAGCAGGACCTTTTCCCTGTGGTGGAGGAGGTGGCAGCAAAGAGGATGGCAAAGGCTGATTGACGGAGGGATGTGTGTGTGTATGTGGGTCTGTGTCCGGGAGGTACCTTGTATTTCTAAGAATGTACACTGCATGGCTTTTAGTGAAAACCAAAAGCAGATAATGGACAACAAAAAAGCTGGGAATCATACTAAGCGAGATAATAGAAGAGCAAAAACTTTACTGACCTGCTAGAGACTAAATCTGGCAAGAGGAAGTAAAGACAACATTAAGTTATAATGGGATTAATCAATCTTAATGAACACATTTACATAATCATGTATAAGAGGAAAAATAACTGCAATTTTCTGTAACAGTCATTCTTAAGCTGAGTGCTAGAGACTGTGAAAGAGAGAAGATCAATACACAAAAGGCTTTTTTCCAGAAGAAAATGGAGATGAAGGGAACAAGTTGCACTGATTAGCGTGCAACGCATGTTCTTTGCTTTCTGATGAAAGTGAAACACACATATAAAGGTTTTGTTGCCTCTATTTATTCTCCCATTCTCCCTAAAAGACCGCATGTTACAGAGCTAGTGTTACTCTTACTTACATACTAAATATAAGCTCTGCCTAATAGCTGCTCTTTTTATAGTTTCCCCTCTCCACTGCATTAAACCACAAAGGGTCTTGGCAGACATCTTATATCAAACAGACAAGGCCATGAGAATTAAAGAAGAAAACATTTGTTTGTTGTCTCAGTTCCTCTGTTCATTAGCAGCTCTTCAGGAATCGTCCCCAGGTAGTCTCATTCTGGCTGTTTCTTGGAGTGACTTTAGAGAAGTTCAACCAATGGCATGTTTAAAAGATCATTTGTAGATGTTGAACACAAACAAACCAGCCTCATTTAAAATGTTAGGGCACAGTCTATTTATGGGTCTTGTTTGCATTTGAGGAAACATAGTGGCGTAAACATGTTACAAATATATGAGTATTCTTATTAATCTGGGATTTTCTAGTAATTAGTTAACAAGCATTAATAAGTGAGTAAAAATCTGTCACACTGCTTCTTCCAGATGACACTGATGGGAGATAAAAGCCTGACCCAGATATGGGTGCATGTATAAAAAGAAAGTATGTATATTACGATTACATGGAAAACATTGTTGCAGTAAGTCTAGGTAACTTTGTACAATAGTTAACTAAGTATTTTAATATGTTTATCTAGTCAGACATAATAACTGACTTGACTTTAACTGTATAAGCAAAGCAATGGACCAGAGGAATGCCTAACAAATCTTGTTTCATCGGTGGTGACTTTCATATTTTATATACAAAACATATTCGATATGATTTCACGTTTAAACAGAAAGTGACAGTGAATATGCAAATTTGCAGTTTAATACCATTCATTATCATGTACATATATATTATAGGAAACTAAATCTGACTGAGACTTTGGATACCTGGGTTACAAAAAATCCATACATACGTTTTCTTTCCTCTTATCATACATAACATACAAATCAAAATATTATTTTTTAGACATTTAATCCAATGTGACTGTCCACACTTTTTTGTTTCTGTTGCGCTGCCAGTTTTTAGATGCAAAAACATTCAGCAGCCAAATAACAAATTTTAAAAACTGAATCAGTTTCATTTTGAGAAATAACTCCTATGGTCTCTCTAGGATGGGAATTCACTAAAATTTATGACCTAACATGGAAGATACCACTTCGACTTTGTTAAGTGACTACTAAGCTCTGCTGGCATGATCACTATAATCTTTATGCACATTGACTTAATTCTCTCTCTCTCTGTCTCATTGACTACAACTGAGGTCATCTGCTTGATGTATGATGACATACAAGGCAACAACACAGAGATTCAGGGACTTTAAAGGAACCTTTTTGAATGTGTGTGCATCTGAATTAATGTGTCGCAAACTGTGTGTTGGCAAACTTGTGTGTGGTATCACAAGGATCAAAGGCAGTGACACACACTGCCAGTGAGGATCAGACTGTCGCAATTACCAGAGTCATAAGAACGGCTGATGTTTCAACGCCCATTCCGATCCCTCTGGAACAGGTTCTGGAGGTGGCTGATTACATACACACATAGTACTAATTACGCACACAGGCATTTTCCCATACTAACACAGACTAAGATCTACACCCACACGCAGTTATTCACACATATGCAAGCACACTAAAACATCCACAGGCGCGCTATGAGAGCTGCACAGGTGGTGCCTCGTATGAGGTCTGCACTCTACATCAAAAGGACACCTCTGACATCTCAGATCGCTCACAAATGATGATGCACAGAGATCTTTTGCCACTACAAAGACAGAACAAAAGAACTGACATGAAAGAGAAGTCAATAAACATAAGGCGTTTAATAAAACATTTTTTCTGCTGAATTCACTACAAAGGTTTTCACAATTTTTTTTCCTCACACGACAAAACAAAAAGAAATAGAACTGTTGAATCACATGACTGACTGCGAAGAGCAGCAGCAGTTCAGTCATGATTGACCTACCCTGGTTCTATCGCAGAAATATGAGGGCAACTGAAGGCAACATCATCAGTAAAAAGGCGTGTGCTTTGAGGAGACTGGTGTGTAGCATATAAACGTTAATCATGCATGTTAAAATCATATCTCTCTCTCTCTCTCTGAATAAAGCTGGCACACTATTTTACATACTTGCATCTGCTGCAATGTCATGCTCCACATATGCACGCTGTGGATTACACTAAATAAATATGCACTAAGATTGACCAAAGTATTTTGAACACAATCTTACAGTCTCAACAGAAAACACAGACAGCATGTGTTTCATGCAGAGGTGGCTGAGTGAGTTAGAGATGTGGCTTACAGATGTTCAAAGTCCCACAGCAGTTGTTGGAGCTACAGTGAAGTGTCAGCCCAGGAGGATGGAGAGCTGAGGCACAACAGCATAGAAACAGAATGGAACATGAGGTCACACTCAAAGCCTCACAGCCCAAAGCACCTCAAACTTCTGGCACTGGCAACAGCCTGTGAGCAAACATCACTCAACATGCCACATGGCAGGGAATAGCTTTGCTATGAAGGGGTGTATGTGGACTGCACTGGGACATGTTTAGGTAGGTATAGGTCCAAGCAACAGGGACAAAAATCATATTCCTGTGTTTTTAGGTCAAAATGGCACTGCTATGCTACTTTATTAAGTAAACCTATTCAACTGCTTGTTAATCAAAATATTTAATCAGCCAGTCATATAGTAGGAACACAGTACATTTAGGTGTGCTGACATGGTCAAGATGACCTGCTGAATCTCTATCTGAGCATCATCAATGGGGAAAAAAGATGATCTATATAACTTTAGAGGTGACATGGTTGTTGGTGACAGGTTATATAATGTTTCAGGTCCTGATCTACTAGGATTTTTTCCCCCCCCAAACCATCTCCAGGTTTTACAGAAAATGGTCCAGAAAGCAGGGAATATCCAGCGAGTAGCAACTCTCTGGGCAAAAATACCTTGTTGATGCCAGAGGACAGAGGTGAATGGCCAGACTGCTCTGAACTGATAGTAAGTAACCACTCGTAACAACTAAGATGTGAAGAACACACAAACAAATGAACACACAAAATATCAAATCTTAAAGCAGTAAGGCTACAATATCCACAGCATTGCTAAAATCGAAGACTGGAAAAATGTTGCCTGGTCTGAGAAGTCAGAGTTCAGAATTTTTTTATAAAGTTGAAAGCATGAATCCATCCATCCTTATATAACCAGGTCAGGCTAGTGGTGATGTATGGGGGGGGGGGGGGCTTCATGACACCTTGTGCCCCTTGGTACCAGCTGGGCATAGTTTAAATACCTGGTCAGCAAAATATCCTATTTTTGCAGACCATGCCATTCCTTTATGACCACATTGTACTCATCTTTTGATGGTCGCTTCCAGCAGCATAACATGCCATGTTACAAAACTCAAGCAACCTCAAACTGGTTTTGTGGACAAGACAATGAGTTCACTGTACTTAAGTGGCCTCCACAGTCATCAGATCGCAATCCAGTCCAATCTCAATTCATCTTTGCATCAGAAAAGAATATTTGCAATGGAAGCAATGAAGGAAAAAAATCTGAGGATACTGGTTTGACCACAAACAAAGTGTTGGGACACCTATAACCCTATGCCCATTCACAGATTGTCTTTTCTTGGATTGCTTTAGTGGATACTAATCACTACCAGGAACACCCCCCCATTTTGAAGTCACTCTGTGTGTTCCTGTTACTGTTTCCACCATATCAGCTCCAGTAAGTGATTACTCACTTGACCCTTGACTGGACCCATTGTGCTGAGTGAGTACTTAGTGTTTAGTTCACAGATGATCTCTTCTTTCTGTGATTTTTATAAGCTAGCACATATACTACACTGGCAGCAGTTTTTACTTAACTAAACAATACACAACAATGAAGAGCTACTTTTTAAAAATGTCCCTACTGAATAAAATGAATTCATTTAACACATTTCTAAAACTCTAAAAAACGTTGAGGTCTGTGAGTGGCAGCAGAATTGCTCCTAACCTAATGTGTGTGGGGGAAGCTGCATAAATGTGGTTAACTCATTGCTTTTCCAGGTGGTCTGTGCCAAGGTGAAAATGGCTAACATCATAGGTCAACCTAGACTTTTTTTTTTCTTCCTTCTGATGTGGGACTGTAAAGTGCCTGTTACCGCTTAGACACCTCTCAAAGTTTTTCCTGTTGGAAAGACCCTTTACATTGTGTTCAAGTCTTCCCATGCTGGTTTGGCGCTCATATGCCCAACCCTGACTGCATGATGTATCCTGAGGAAAAATCCAGATAAAACCAATAGGTTATTTCCTCTACATTTCAACAGCCAATGTACTATTTCAAATAGATGATGCAATTCAATTCAGAAGTTTACTTAAATTAGTCATTTTTAATGCTTAAATAATTATGCTTTTTTCCCTTATTTCAAACATTTCTCATAGTTTTGAGTGACTGATGCGTTTGTCTGTGTGTACAAGCCCGTGTGCTTAAATTGACTGAAGGATGACACACGCACTGTAGTATAACATGAATATTCTGCTAAGGTCTGTCCGCCTGGGTCTCCTGTCTGTATGGGGAACCATGTAGATGGAGGTGGGGTGAGGGCTGGGAAGGCATGCACTCTCTAATGGTCCTCCCAGGGACCTGACGCCACTCTCTAGAGACACACAGGCTCTATACATCCCAAGCCTGCTGTCTTTGTCAAAATACACACTTCCTCAGATATTCCCTTTCAAATCCATTAAATCCAAAGTCAAATCACACCTAATTAGGATAAGCAGTCCAAGTTCAGAGGAACTGTATCAAGTACATGACACGAGAAAATTCTGATACGGCGCATGAACGCGTCACTGTGTTTTTCTCTTATGAGTATGTGGTGTTAGCGTGTGTGAAAATGTAATTTCAATTAGAATTAATACCCCAGACAATCTGTGCCTACTTCTGGTAAGACACGGTTGATAAAACTGCTCAGCAGGATTATATCACCTCTTTACTGAAAGACATAATTATCATACAAAAAGACATGCAAAGCAATAATAAAAAGAGGGTGAAAGAGTTATAATTTACATATCCACTACAAAAGGGATACATGTGCATACTTGTCAGATCGTTCTCTCCAATACACATGTATATGGAAGAAAATACACTCATACTGTAAGCACCATAATTATAAGAGTCAGTCTATGTTTTTTCTTTGAAGTATATTTGTTACAAATACGAGTCATTATTCCAGGTTGTATTTGAGAGTCTGGGTGTGTGCTTCACCTTTCTTCATGACCATCATGGAAAGCAGTGTGTCTCCTGCCCCTTTTAATCAGAGTAGCACAATGGCGAGGATAAAGCCGCATTATCTCAGCACAATCAGATTAGAGAGGATTGCTGTTCTGCGAAGCAACACAAAGTAAAGCACCAAACCTCTCGGATCAAGATGATTTGATTAATAATTCGCGATCATATTATCCTTTAAGAAGTATAAATTGTTTTATTTTTATTTATTTAATTTCCATTTGTTTCTACAATTTTCCCACAGTTCCTAAGGCTAAAAGAAGATGGGAAGATTATCTTACCCACCTGAGCAAGTGTTCTTTACTCCTCCCTTGCACTGTTTCTCCTTTAATTCATTTCTCCCCTTCACCTACTGGTGGTGGTTGTTGTTACTTCTGCCAGTGGCCAGATGGGGGTGCCATGCCTGCTGCACACAGTCAGGGCCTCCTCCACACCTAATCTCATCAAAATAAACATGCCAGCTTATGTCAGCTTCTCCAGCAGCGAGAGACAGGGAAGGAGGGTGCTATAGAAACAGGTCAGGCTAATCATGCATATAATTGCATTATGACATTTTGGGCTACTGGGACAAGACCTTTGGATATCAGGTTATCCTCGAAGCACTTAAGTGATTAACAAATGAAAATGCAGCTCTGAAACTTAATTAGATATTATGTCTCAGCCATGCCTACAGGGTGGGGTTTTAAGGTAGTTGTTGTCAGTGGGTTACACAGAGGGCACACAATGTACTATGTAAGTCTGTAAGTTAAATCGGAGAAATGCAAAATTTACCTGAATTTATCATTTCTGCCTTGGCAATATTAGTTCTTAAGTAAATTATTTGATAATCATTGCAGTTGCTAATTAAAGCTTTCCAACTGCATATATGAGCCAGATTGCAATTATTACAAAATGGAAAGATGTGGGAATGCTTTTACATTAACTTGCAGTTAATTTAGGATTATTTACAATAACCACTTCCTTGGATTACAGTTAAGATAAAGAGACATATTCCACTTTTATTTTAAAAAAAAAATCATTAAGCATTGAGAAGCCTGCTGCTCTCTGTAATTCTTTCACTTATACAAAAGTAAATTGTTCACATTAGAATATGCAGTTTATCATCAGATTACTCCATAACATCAGAGTTACAAAGACAAAGTGAAAATTAAATTGGTCAGCTGGTCTCCAGGGATTTGTTTTTCATTACCTGACACTTACCATAGCACAGACAAAGCACAACATTACATATATTACTTGACTATTTTACAACAGGCACAATTGTCAAAAATAAAGACATAACTGCTAAGATATAGCAGTATATATACACATATATAACTTTAGCTAGAGGTCACTGAAATTTTTAGTACATGCACCTACAGCATCAATTTGAAAATCCCACATTGCCGTGCTCCCAAGTTCATTCACAAATGTATGTGTCCATATAGCCCGCCTACCCGGCAGGGTGACAGCAACACCCCGTCAGCCTTTTATAACTGAGGAGTAAAACCTGTGATGTCAGTAGACCAACAGGGTTCCCCCACAAGACTGACCCAAACAACAATCTCACTGGCCACTCTATAACCTTTCATCATATCCCCCCTGTTGGAAACTCTTGAACATGATTAGCTACTTTTCCACTTTACTAATTCATAGGCAACTTAAGCCCCTGAACACAAAGGGCACAATCATTCTGTAGTCTCCAATGCTTTTGTCCCTGTCAAATGCACATACACTCAGTTTGATTGAATGATTCCTTGTTCTGCATCATACTTGGTCATCCATTAACATGAGGTTCCTTCTTCCTTCTCTAGCTGAAACCAACTGAAATGTTAAAAATCCCAGCAATAAGCAAATACTGCTTTCTTGACACTGGCTAAATACAGACAGGGCATTAACATTTTAAAACAAGGTGACACATTTGTCACGGATTGATTTGGGAGCGGCATAACATGTTGTCTGCATCTCTAGACTCTGATGGGAGATTAACTAACGTATTACATTTCCGACACAGCGAGAACAAGACATGGATCTTGAACCTTAATCAATCTGTCTTGCAATATGGTATATACTGGAGTGAGTGATTGGCAGTAGTTAATGAGGATTTTTTTTTTTCCAGTCAGGGTCATTCAAGGACAAATACTCAAAGAATATCAACATGGAAGCATCAGTGCTAGTGCTTCCAGTCTGTCCCAATCACAACTTATCATCAGCAGAAAGACTGTGATGAAGACATGGCTGCCGACAGATGTCCTGGACCATATCCGTGTTTGTGCCTCTGTTTCATGGGACAAGAGCCATCAGTCAGCAAGGCTAGGCGGGGAGAAGGAGGGATGCTAGGGGGGTTGGGGATGAGGATGTGGGAGGGTGGACAAGGGAAGACTGGGCCTCAGCTGTCAGCTCTGTGTACTCACATATGGCTCAGTGTCCTAGTAGCACTATGTGAAAAGACAAAGGGCCCTCCCTCTCCATCATCACAGAGAGACACACCTTTTGAGAAACCTCTGACAGTCTGCAGGTCTGCACACACGTACATGTGTGCACACACACACACACGCAAATGTGCACGTTTTTAGATATGCATGATACAACCACAGAGCTATATACAAGTATGCAGACAAAAACACACACAAAGCACATTCACAAGCAGGCATACTCATCTCCTGCATTTTGCATAGGTGACACTTTTCATTATTCAAAGCATCTTTCTGGGGATGTGGTGTGCACATCGAGAGGCGACATGCACTTTCTCCAAACAAGGTACACCTTAATTATGCATGCTCTGACTACAGACTTTGCATTTTAGTGTGTGTGTGTGTGTGTGTGTGTGTGTGTGTGTGTGTGTGTGTGTGTGTGTGTGTGTGTGTGTGTGTGTGTGCACGTGGACATGTGTTTCTGTATGCGTGTTTTTGGTTTATTTGCCTAATTGTAAGTGTTTATATGTTGGACATAGCGTATGTGTTTGATTTTTAAGCATATTGAGTATACCTGTGTCTCTGTATAAATGCCTTGGTAGACTGTCAGCAGTACTCTCTATACATCTGAAAACACTGAATTCAATATATTCATGTATGTAATCACAGGGTCACAACCACAAATGTTCATCAGTGACAGAACCTTGGTTAAAATTCCATTTTATCCTTAAACAAGCCACAATAAATTCCAAGCAGTCACTTCATTTTAATAGTATGCTGCGTTTGCAAAAAGCTTGGAAAAGTCTACATGAGCTAAGCCAGTTCCTGGTGAACAGATGAGATGCGGTGTGTCATAAAGGGTTCCCACCTGACCCACCCCTGATCAGAGCCAACTTCTGCTGCAAGCCCTCAACAGAACATATTTGTATTGTTGTTGTTTGCTTAGTCTCTTTATCCGCCTGACAGGGTTTCAAACTTGCATGCCTCTCCCTGAAGAGATAGCAGTGATGAAACAATTCGAAAGATGGCGGCTCCTGTCATTCACTCAATTTTTCAGCTTGTGTAAAATACACAAGTAGGCTTTCATTTAGGCGATTACACCAGATTAAAATTCCCATTAACATTGGGAAGTGCACGTTGCTTTGGAAGAGGCCTTTACTTTGAGTACCGACACAACGGCACATTAGGACAGTGAGCATCACATTAACCGGCAGCACTGGCAGCTCAGAGGTGCCGCAAGACAGGGATTTTCAGCTTGATTGGGTTTTCATCTTGGAGTAAAGGGATGAATTATTTATTTTCCAACTTGAATGTGTGCATGAGATAGTACATGAGACACACACACACACACACACACACACACACACACAAACTTGCTCTTTCACTATCTGTGTGTGTGTGTGTGTGTGTGTGTATTGGTGGGGGGTGGGGGGTGGTGGATGAAAAAAGCCAAGCCAAGGTAAATACTTTAAAACATTCTACCTTTCTCTTGATGCAGAAAAACAACAAGCTTTAGGGTCAGGGTGCAACATTCCCAAAAGTGAAATTCCACCAATTATTCACAGGAGATCCACAGCGAGTGCTCAGGGCAACATGTCCGCACCCTTGAGTGGGCAGAGGAGACTGACAGGCCCATTATAAAAGGGCCCACGTGACAGATAAATATTTCAGACACAAATAAATAAAGGATGCCCGGTGTTTTCCCTCTGAATGACTTTTCACAGCCGAATGCCCACGGCCGCTTGCCCCGGGATCTCCTGACGGCACCCTTCAACCCCTCCCTTGCTACCACCCCTCTACCTATTCTACCTCAGGCTCTATGCGACACCCCAAAACAGGCCACCACCCTCTCTTGATGTTGCCCCCCACACAAACAACTACGGTGCTCCTCCTCCCATGCGCATATCCCCTGGGCCAACTGCTCCTGGAAGCAGCAGCAGGTGAAAGTACTGCTCCTCCATTTCTGGGTACAAAGAAGCAATTAATCTATGTGTCTAAGACAGGGTGTCTAGGAAGGCCTTCCTTTTGTGTTTGTGGATCTCGCTCAGTCAAGCTAACTCTGTCAAGAGCTCAAGCCTATTGTTGCCAGTAATTACTATAATGCGTAGAATACATGTTGAACTGTAATGACTTTTTTGTTACCTATAAGATGGTCACAAAAGGTGTCTATATAAAGTTATCATGTGCTAGGAAAAAAAAGTTTCAATTAACACTAGAGTAAGTGTGTTAAATGTCTATGGCTATAATAAGAATGGTTAAGTGTCTCCCCTGCCTTACCAATAGCTTTATGGATTACCTTGCTCCACTTCATTAGGGCAATGTGACATCCCAAAGGAGGGAAGAGTGACAATTTAATTAGGGGGAAATTATGAGATGTTTCTGTGCTTACAATCTTAGTGATGTCAGGTGGGAATCTGAAAGATATCCTTTCCCCAATCTCAAAGCAAAACCATGCAAAGAGAGTGTCAAAATGTAAGCTAAATCAAGAAAGATGTAGCGTCCCAATCGTCTCAGCTCCCATCTCTAAGGTATATACTGGGTAAAGATAGGAGACAATGATAAGAGATCACAGTAGAAAACTGGGAACCCCACACCAGCTTCATCAATCTGCAGAACAGTATACTTTTGTACCAAAGTTTCAGACAAGTCCCAGTTATGTGTACTGCTTAGAATAACTGCTGCATTACTACTGAATGAAAACCATGTAAATATCAGCACTGACAAGAACTGTAGTTTAGATATCAGACAAGCATTGTATCGGCTTGAATACAATCATACTGACAGGTTTGCCTGTATAGGACTCATTCAAATGTTTCTACTGTGTGTTCAGTAGTTTGGATATCAGGTTTTTTCTTTGATGTCCTGCTGGGCAGCACAGAGAAAGCAACTCCACTACCAGTGGGACTATTACACAAGACAAGCAGAAATCCTGAGAACACAAAGTCTTTCTCGCTATCTTTTTGTCTGTCTCTCTTACTTTCACTCTTCCCTTCTCCATCTTTCCCAATATTTTTTCTTTCACAGCCTCCCTAACAAAAGTTGTGTTGAGCGGTGTTAGCATTGAGATAAAAAGAACACTAAAATATTAATGTAGCTGTGCTTTGTTCTGGCAAGCACAGAGACATTGAGATGGAGTTCTCCTGACTGATAGAAACCAGGTCTGATTCATTAGCTAGGGTGTCTGTGTAGGGAGGTCCACAGAGGCCTGCCGCATCCACTGAGAATGCTGGGCAGGCCACCCCCCAACCAACGAACCCCCTTCCAATCAAGCCCTCCCATACACTCTCTCTGGCGATCTCCTCCTTCCTCTTCATTCTCTCTATCATCATCCTCCACCTCTTTATTTTCTCCGTAATTCGTTAACCCAGAATTTCCTCAAAACCTCACTTTACTGTCTGAATTCTTCATGTACGCACCTTGCATCCTCCACCTCCTCTACAGTAAGGTTCCTTTTACCTTCCCCCAACCCAGCCCCCTAGTATGCAAGTTGTTTGTTCTTTCTAATGTATCTCCAGATGTGGAAAAGAAACGGGTGAGAGAGATAGCGAGAGAGAGGGGAGGGGTGTGCTTTTGGTGTAAGCAACTAAAAAAACAAACAAACAAACAAAAAGCTATAATCTGGTGCTACACTGCCCTTGGTGACTGCTTTTGAGAGGTAAAATGATATGTATTTAAAGATATTCGAATTAAACTGCACAGCAAAGTTGAAGACTTTACCACAGGGAGAGTCCATCTTTTTTTGTTTTAATAATACAATAATTTCTCTTTTCTCTCATCTTGTACTATAACCCACATTTCCTTTTCCTTGTGAGACAACGATGATCAAACCATCCTGAGTGGACACAATCACTCTATAAACTGGAATAGAAAAACCTAGAGAGAGTAAAAGAGAAAGAGATGGAAATTACAAGTGCCTCCAAACTCCTTTCTTCTACAATCCCTTAAAACAATGAGCTACTTCCCCAATGAATAAGGAACAGCTCATTGGGATAGTCTACGAACAAGACTAAGGATTTCTGGGATATGTTTTATCTTTGTTATGCTCTCATTGAAAAAAAAATCAATAGAGCAACATGAGAATAAAAAGACAAAGATAACAATGAGGCTAGATAAAGTAAAGTTTTCACAGATGTCTAGATACTTGTTAAGAAAAGTACTACACTTGTGACTTTGTTTCAGGATTAAAACTTACTAACTTGGGTTTCTGTGTATGAAAATTCTTCAACAACTGCGACTTGCCAAAACATTTCACTGAAATCAGTGCATGACAACTTCTCTATTAATAGGTCGGAATTCATAACAGATGTACACAAGCTGTGATGTCTGTTGTGGTTTACACACATTGTGGTTTGCTGTTTTCGCTTTTCTTGTTTAAATAGTGTGTTGCAGTCCAGTGGGAAGTTTGAGAAATATGAGGACACTTGTTCTACTTGTTTGTTTTTTTCTGTGTAAACAGGACTTGACAACCTCACCTGACATAAAAGAAAAATAATGCACATGCAGTCATCACAAGAGAGACTTCATCAACTGAAATAACTGAGAATAAGTGTAAAATATTTCATATCCATCAGCCAACATCTTAGCTTTAAATTGCCCTAAACAGGCAAATGTGATCTTTTGTTTGTTTATCTTTTTCCAATGATTCTAAATAATATATTATCCTATATATGTATATAATATATCATTATTCATATTATATATTATGTGTACATGCACAATGATGGCAATTATGCAATGTACAAGCGTACTCAAACATGCAAAACACACAAGGAAAGACTACAAATATGGACACACTACACGTTTACTGTCTCACACACGCAAAGCGCTCTCTCTCTTTCACACACAAGCACCCACCAAGCAAACAAGCACACAGATGAGGCACTACAAGCTCAAAATCCCTTTATTACCTCTCGTTGTGGAGAGGATGCAGAAGTGGCCCACCAAGTGGTCCCTTCTCTGTATATAAACCCTTAAAGCCTTGTCCCACACGAAATGAAAGGCCATTGCAATCTGTAAGCAACCCTGTTCCCATATGGGCCAGCCTGCCATGGGCCTCGTTTGCCTTTGTCCTGTGGATCTCTAAGGGCCAAGCCCTGCATGCCCCAGCCTAGCTCCAGGCATTTATTAAATATGCACCTTCCAGTCGCTGTGAAGAAAGATCCCAACCAGCTAATCTCATCACAGGCTGGGGACCCTCCACATATGTAAATCTACATCTGTTCCCCTTCAAAGAAAGAGATTCTCCAGGATTATCCCGCATACAGACCCAGACGCATATACATACACACATGGAAATGCACTCACACACAAACATGCATAAGTATTCTTTCTCCCACATGGCCACTGCCAATCAAGAACTGCACCCTCTGCCACAGATTCCAAACACTCTCCTTTCTCAATTAACCTGATGACAAGCAGTGGTCAAGAAATTGCTCTTTGTGTCACAGCTTTGTATTTCCCTCAGTGGACTGTGGTAAGGAAAGCCTTACAAA
This sequence comes from Pelmatolapia mariae, assembly GCF_036321145.2. NCBI lineage: Eukaryota > Metazoa > Chordata > Actinopteri > Cichliformes > Cichlidae > Pelmatolapia > Pelmatolapia mariae. The sequence goes on along the minus strand of NC_086227.1, from coordinate 31,471,776 downwards.
CCTTCTCCTTGCCTAAAGGCTACAGCTGGCAACTTTGTGATGGTGCTGAGCCAGAGCTCATAAAGAATAGCACCAGTGGTCCAGGAAGCTGGCACCATACTGAGAAAGACAACCTATAGTGCCCTGGGATATCATTATACATCCCTGCAACACAGGATTAGCTTGCTCCCTGACTGGGAGCCATTTGACAGTCTATGGAAAAGATAGCTTTATCAAACGTAACTGACTGACAGACGACAGCAGAAACATATATGGATTCACTATGAACTTCTGTCCACATTGAAACTATTAGCATGGTTCTGCTACTGCAATGCAACAATAAATAAATAAATAAAAATAACCAAAATATTTAGGAATCATATATGGTTGTTCTGAACCATGTGTAGTTTTATATAATTAACTTAGAATAGAAAGGTAATTCATTATTTAAACACACATTCTGAACCATAGAGAAAAAATTATTATGCTTTATCATAGGGGTGGGCAGTATAAATGGTATACGGTAGAAACGATCAACATGCGATAGCGCATGTTGATGGTGTCATCAAGCTGCGCCTGTTTTGATCAAAAGCATCGCAGCGACTGCAAGCAATATCTGCAAATTATGCCGGGCAACAGTAATAGCAAAGAAACGAAGCACGTTTTGGAATATGGGGAAAGCCAAAAACTGCACTTCCTCCACTTCCGTACCATTGATTCATTAAGGTTGAATTCTCTCGCAGCTGCTCTATTCCCATGTTTTTGCAGTATATTAATGACTAACCTCGTATTGTGGATGGATTATCTCAGTTGTTCTCCTGACTGAAGTTTGGTCCGTTTACAGCATCCTGCCATGCGATTGCATTTGTCCCTAACCATCAGGAACCCTCACGTTAACTTTTATTGAGTGGAAAAAAGTTAGCGTTCATCCTCCAGCTTCCCTGTTTATGTTATGCTAACATAGCTGTGTTGCTAGCGATCACGTAGCACATCATTATGTACCAGCTAGTCCAACTTCAGTAACCGTAAAAAAAGTCACTGCTGTTTAGTTTTCTGTCTTCCTTTACGTTGGAAGTGACAGCAGAGCTGTACGTTTTCATTTTTTCAGAAATCTCTCAGTCAGAACATGGTATATCATGTTTAGGTGAGCTAGTGAGCTAGCTTCCTACTAACTTCTAACTCCGTTAAATGTAATTAATTCTGTTTTCATGGATGCCTGGATGTTAAACTTAATAGTTACACCTGGTAAAGCGGCAACGCTGACCATTTTATTAAAAATTAAAGAGTTTCAAAAGTTTTTAACTCTCAGTGATGCTGCAGTGATGCTTTGGGACCTGAAGCGGACAGAGTTTTGGACCCAGATTACTCCAAAAGGCTCCTGACTACGGTAGCTGTAATGCTCCGACAATCCATCAAGCAGTGCAGCTTCGTAGCTTACCAAAGTCGTACTAAAACATTTTTTGACAGATTTTTGAGCCCGTGTACCACATAAAATCAGTTCGAGGTCAGAAAGCACAACCAGAATTCATACATAAGGCACACCAGATTATAAGACGCACTGTCAATTTTTGAGAAAATTAAAGGATTTTAAGTGTGCCTTATAGTGCGGAAAATACAGTATACAGAAGAAAATAACATATCGCAATATATATCGTTACCGCACATGCTTCAAATTATACCGCGATATGGATTTTAGGCCATATTGCCCAGCCCTACTTTATCACTAGGCTAAAAACTTTACTTTGTATTCACTGTGTCATTGTTTACAGGATTTGCCTATTGCATGTCCAATTACCTAAAAATACAGACAACAAATATAAAAACATGGTAATTATTTCCAAAACAATAAAGTAAAATTAGTAAGCTTATCTGACTTAATTCTATCATATCATGCTAACAATAATTACTTATTACAGTATTAATGATGTCTTAAACAACGAAACATGGTTTCTTGTCTTAGTCACGGTATAGAAAAGTTGCAAAACATTGTTTTTAAACAATACATTTTATTAATCACTTACTTTTGTCTGACTGTTGCTGAAATTAAAAATTCACTCCTTTGGGTCTGATGCAGCTAGATCTACTAGATCTCTAAGCAAGGGATAATCTTCTATTGCCCAATCATGTTTAAACATGCTTTGGTTATAGACAGGTAAACAGTGCATTTGAAGAATAAAAAGGGGAATGTATCAACTATTGTGCGCTGATGACTTAGCTTTGCCTTACCTGCATTCATAAAGACTGGCCAGCACAGAGAGCACAGAACATAAAGTCTTGGTCCAGATATCCATTAACCATGCTAAAAACCACAATTTGGTTATGGCTAAGTCATTCAGTAAAAACCAACCTGGAATGATTTCCAGCTAGCTGACTAGTCTAAATTTAAACAACTTTAAACTACTTTAAACTACTGCCCTCTATCCAAACTACATATTTGTGTAAGACTTAAGGATACTTCCTCTATAGTTTCTTGCTTAAGTGCCAGATAATACTTGTGCCATCAAATATCAACACATCAGTAGTCTGAACATAGAAGATGTGTGGATCTCGTTGGCAGTTTGACATGTTATGCTCTTTTGCTCTAGCTATGATAAATGCTGAACACAACTTTTTCTGTGTTGGCTAGCTCTACTCTAAATACTTAGATCTAAAATGTCTTATCTGCCATTCCTGTAACATTGTTCCTACAGCTCAAATTCATCCTCTCCCTCAGTTCACTGTTCCACCAGCGGAGGCCAACCTATTTTTTTTTTTTTTTTATCCAATCACCCCCATGTCAATTATAGAAGACAGAACAGCACTGGCAATTTAAAAAAAAAAAAAGAAATACTAAGATAAAATGATTAATAATTGATTTTGATTTGTGCCCATTCGCGAAGGAACAGCACTGCTGTGTATATACTGATTCACCAAAATCAATCAGGTATATGTTTAACTTAATTCACCTTGAGCTGGAACAGCATGTTCACATGAGTTGGTAGTGTATAATTAGACTTTAAAAAAAGGGCTCAAACACAAAGAAAGACCATCTGACACGACATAACAGCTACACAGAGGATGGTTGTTAAGACGTGTTCGATAGATCCGATTTGCATGTTTAATTAAGCTATCAGCTCAGTACAACAGAGACCCAAAACCTAAAGCCGCAGAGTCAACAGTCCCTGTAATAACACCTCCCTCTGGTCAGAAAGGGCTGACGAGAAGTGCAGGGAGGCAAAGGAGGTGCAAGAGAGGAGGCAGGCAAAAAAGGCTGGAGGAGAGTGGAGGGGAGGGTGTGCAGTCAGTCACTAATACAGTGAAAGGGAAAGCGCAAAGCTTTTCATTAACACCCTGTGAAAGGCACATTCACACTCCAGCCCACTAATTAAGTCAGAGCTCACTCACTAGGGAGTGAGAAAGAGGGGAGAGAAAGATGAGTAGAGCTGGGAAAAAATGAGCTAAAAATGAGAATACTTGAAAAAATTAAAGAGGAGAACGTGCCAAAAAAGCAAGGTGGAAATATGGAATGAAGAGACAGCCACAGGGAGTGAAGGAGCAAAAGGAGACAGGAGGTATAGAGATAATATCACTGCTTCTAATCAGGCTGATTTTAAAGTCACTCATTGCCAGTCCACTGCAAGCCTCATTAACTCACCCCTGGCTGGCATCATTGTTCAGGCAGTGTTTGAAATCCACCAAAGGAATGGAGATTTGCTTTAATCCGGGCCCATCAAAGGTAACACTGATGGTGCAGTGACGCTGTGCCACTGGATTAGGCCAAGCTCGAGGGGAGACCGGGAAGAGAGCGGGTGGAACAAGAGAGAGAAAGACCCATCCTCAAAATGTAACCATTTTGAATTCAGTAGGTGACAGGTCTCAAGAGCCTCACCGGTACTCAAGATGACACTTTCAGACTGCATTTGAATAATCTGGATGGTCTAGGTTACATAATTATGCCATGACAATTTGTGCACATATGTCACAGTACATCCTAGCAGCCAGCATGTCAATGCAGGGAAGCTTACGGGGGTAGGGATAAGCACCATACTGTCCCCGCATTTACTCTCCACCACTGTGCTCTGATAGGTGCTGATTCTGGGAAAATTTGCAATTCAAAACAACTTTTTGAAAAGATTTTTTTTCCCCCTCTCATGAATACAGAATTTGAGTAGGTTTAAATTGCACAGAGCAACAACGGGAGACCATTTGGTGTTTAGCTTACCCCTGACTGTGGCAAAGTATGAGGAGTAAAGACTGGCTACATATTTGGGGAATGATTATAATCACGGTGTCATACATTTTGTCATGTTCACCATTTGATTTGTCAGCCAGGAATCTCGGTTCAAGCCAACAGGAAGTCCTACATGTTCCAAACGGACAGTCCATTTGGATTACTACAAACTGAGATAATACGGTTGTGGGATAAAATACCAGTGCTAGAGGGGAAAACACAGATGAGCTTTAGCCTCATGCAGAGAGAATGATGATGCCTGACAGATGTGATAAAAGGTATGCTGAAATACATACTTTTTATCATTTTTTTAAATGCATCTTCAAAACATATTTTCTAAAAGAGTTGCCTTCACTTACAGGGAGAGCTATCTCCTGTCTAGGAGACCTCGGAGTCCTGGATTTAAAACAACTCATCTTTATTCATGAGAAAAGACACTACAGTGGATATTAAACTTCAGTTTTAGGAATATCAAAGAAAAAGTGTCTGTCCTGCGAGGCTGCATTCCTGCATTTTTTACATTTGAAACATGTTAAAAGTCTACCTGTTCATTCTCAGAATGGCAGTGCTTCAAACAATGTTTAGACACTGGATGTGTTTCATGCTGATATTTTATGCTGACTCCTAGTATGCTTATGATATGTTAAACCAGAGTTCCAGGTGTCATCAACTATGCCCCAGCATACTTTGACACGGTCAAACTTCAGTGACAGAAAGGATTCTTAAAGGGCTTGATAGTGAACCACATGGTAGGGTGTTGGGTGGGGGAATGGGGTAAGGAGGAATGGCAGAGGTGAGAGATTGTGGGCATGAGGGCTCTAGGATCATGAGGGAGCCAGGTTAAGCCAGTTAAGGGCATTAGACCTCCAAGCTGATGAAAAGGGGTCCTCGTAGATCAAACTGAAGTAAATCTAGCCTAAATCCACCTTACAAAAGGAGTTTAGACTTTGCCATTGTGTAGGCCAGAGTAAACAGGGGGTGCTTGGGTAAGCCTCCCTTCACAGGGGACAAAGGCAGAGAGCTGAGGAACTGATCTTACCCCAGTAGGCCAATGTTAGCACACAGATCACAGGGTTAGACACACTCAACCCTATCAGCTGCTACAGGCCTCTACGGTCACAACACTCCTCTAAGCCTTAAACAAGCTATAAGTTCTCCACTGGCTCTGACACTCTAGCATGTCTGCCGTGAATGCTCACATTTTGCCCTAAAGACAAGAGAGAAGATAACTTTGTGTCCAGTCACTGGCTCTTGAACAGACATCTCAGAGGGCATTTTCCTTGTCATCCTGGCTGTTTCACACATTCTTTTAATGGCTAAAAGGATTGTTTTTGCATTTTGTCTCCATGACAACGGCTGAATCAAACCTCCATCATCGTTTTCGTCAAAGTATGAGGCAAATTTCCCAGATGGCTGCAGGGCACTTGTGCTTTCAAAAGAGGATCACAGTGGCAGAAAGAAAAAAAAAAGCTCCTCATTCACTAAAAAACTTTCCAGAAAGGCAAGCACAATCATCCTGTTAATGGTTCTAATTGTGGCATCATCATACCCGTCACACTCCAGCTGAACCTAGCACAATAAATATGTGTTCAATTAAGATCCATCAAATGCTCCTAGCCACTCCTGCTGGAAAAACAAAGAGGGCCTCTGGCCCATGGGCCTCATTCAATTCACCTGGAAATTATATTATGATGCTCTCATTTTTGACCTGCTTTAAATTATCTCCAGGAAAACAAAACCCTTCTCCATTTCTGCCAAGGCAATTGTTCTTCCTCTCACAAGTCGAAAACTTTGGCATATTGTAGCAGCTTTGGGTTTGAAAGGTACTAAAGTAGGTGTCAGCTACTATTACAGTCAGGATCTGCACAAACATGCATTCATACACATATGCTCTCTCTCTCTCACACACACACACACACACACACACACACACACACATACACATACACACACACACACACACACGTTGCAGGCCTAGGAGGCATTTGTATGAGCCTCCAAAAAAAATACACATTGCTTCACTAATTATCAGCCAAGGAAACCATAACAGTGTTCCAACAACAGAAGAATGCAAAAACAAAGGAGCTATTCAGCAGCAGTAACACCCAAGGTGTTTTCATAGTGACGGCCATCTTGTCAACTGACAGAAGCTGCTGAATGAAATGAAAGATAACTACCACAGGCAACCAGGTGCTTCTTCCATTTCACTGAAGTCATTCATGTTGTGAATAGCTATGGGGGGCTTTTAGAATGCGTGCGCTTAGTTTAAAACATCTCCAACTATTAAACTGTCTGTAAACACATATTGCAAACCTATAAATAGATGTCATGTCCAAGCCCATTACTAAGCACATGTGTGCAGTATTAAAGGAAGCAAAATTTCGGTTGCTGGTGTAAATCTGCAGTGACACGTTTGATTTTTACTGAAGCAAGGCAGTGGAATAATAACACCTGGGTTGCTTTGAGTTGAATAAAATACACCTCACTGGACTATCACACTTTACTACACAATTTACATATACAATATTTGGTTTACTGTTAAAGTGCCCTGTGAATGGAGGAAACATCAATTTCTGCCATTTCCTCACTAGACATATGGTACAAAGACTAATTCCTTCTAGCTGTCTATTATTATAAAGACAACTACTACTAGATGTCAAAAACTATATATTTTCATATAAAGCATAGAGCCAAAGTTTGGTCAAACAACCATGCTGTAAAAAGCTGCATGTTTTCACTGGTTACAAGTGAGAGTTGAACCACATGGCTGTAAGTCAGCATAAAGGCTTGTGCAAGTGTGCAGGTTCCAAATGAGCAGGAGGAGGGTAGAAGGCCAGTCACAAGCCAGGCTATAGGAGATGATAAATAATCTAGCTGAAGCCAGCCATAAGCAGAGTCTGCCTGTCAGTCCCCTCACCCTAGAACAGCCCGGGGTTATCATGACGTGCCAGCACATTTGGTGTGAGCGTTTGACTGCTTCACCTCCTAATCGTGCCTCCTCCGGGCAGCACTCTCCTGGGAGGCCTCCCAACCTCTTCTCCTCCTCCTACTCTACCTTTTTTAGCAGACTCTGCTGTTACACTGAATAGTCACATCACTGTTGATGGAGGAAGCTTGCAAAGTGTGAGGATTGTTTCCAACCGTAGGTCCACTTATACTTTTCCACAGACAACTGTCTTCTATGTTTACACACATTCTATGACTGCTCTTGCATATATTTTAAATCCTTCACTTTCATTTCATTTTGTGTTTTTGTCACATATTTTCATAATTTCAGTTACAACATAAAGGAACCATTACAAAAATCTAAGCACACAGTAAAAGACATACAGTTAAGTGTTCTACAAATGTGTGATATTTCAACAATCCCACAGGGTTTATTGATACATTTTGAGAAAACATGAGATTTTTCACTATAATACAATACCTAATAAACAGACTAATCAAATTTCTTATCCACTTTAGGACTGCTTAGGAGCTTAAGCCTGTCTTAGTTGTCAAGCCAAGAAGTGAGGTACACTTTTGGACCTGACCTGTAAATTGCAAATTTGCTGTAAATCATTAAAGATGATAAGTTAGGAAAGTCAATGGTATGGATAGTTCTGTGAGTATTGTGAGCTGAGTTTTAATTTCCTACACTAAAACCATTTACGTATTACAAGTTTTTATATCCAAAAAATAACAGATATGGCTGCACACATTTAAGCTGTGCAGTATGACTGATAAAAATTCCAATGTGACCGAATGGAACACATGTATTTGTACTGCACGCTCCATTGTTGCATTCCATTTAGCATGTTTTTTGGATTTAAACTTGTTCTCCCAAAAGAACGCACCATCCAACTGTTTAAAAGTATTCATTGCAATATAAATAAATCCTGTAACTATAATATAAGACGTTATGTATAACACAGGGGCATAACCCTCATGACATCACCTATTGGTTTAGGACTTTTGAGGCTTCAACATTAGCATTGTCCACCACCATATTGTTTTCTGTTAACCAGCAGTGACCATATTTGGTGAAAAAGTGAAACAACTTCTCATCTAACACTAGAAACAAAACTAAGACCCTTAGAGCTGGTAATTTGCTATGAAAAATAAAACACTGAAAAACATTTTTCTAAAACTCTAGCAAACGCTTTAGATTAACTGTACCAAATAGCAAGGCATAATATTAAAAGAGATGATTTCACTAAAAAGCTCCAAAAGACACGCAGTGCACAAATGTGGTGAAGCCTAAATAACATGTATAGAAGTAAATAGCAGAGATTAGACCTAGTAGATACCTGTCAAACATTGCAACCTCACCCCTAATGTTAGTATCAAATTAGATGAGTCAGAAAAAAAACAAAAAGAAAATATCACCTGTACTAAAGTTATAATGATGGGAAATCTATAGAGAATGCCAGGCTGTAAATGTGATGTATAATGCTCTAAAGCTTTTAAATATGGGAGGCTAAAGGACTGTCTTGCTTTTGGAGCCAGCCTGAAGTGGCACCTAGAGGAACTGTATGTTTTGGCATTTCTAAATTTGCTCTTCCTCTCACCTTGACTTTTCCCCTTAATTGGAAGACAGCATCAGTTAAGATTACAAACAATAGTTTTGTCTTTATCAGACGGGTGAACCCTGCTGTGTTGTTGTGGCGATATCATTACCATTTTTCTTTCCAGATGAGGCATCTATTTCCAAGGCAAATGTAGCCCACTTGTATGTGGCCCGTGCAGGCTGTGGTTTGTTGTTCTGGAACCCATCCATTTATTGTGGTTCATCTTGAACTATATTTATCTCTTCTCTTTTTCTCTCTCAGGCATGCAGGACTATATAAAGAAGAGTGTAAAGAGCAAAGTGTGAACAGCGCACAGCTTGTTTTGTAAAGGTTGAAAAATATTAATCAACAGTGTACTTGTGCCATTCTGGAAGCAATCATTTTGATTAGGTTGGGGTTATGTTAAGTGGAGATTCTAAATTGCCCATAGGTTTAAATGTGAGTGCGAATGATCGTCTGTCTCTATGTGTTACCCCTGCGACAGACTGGTGACCTGTCCCTTGTGTAACATGCCTCTCGCCCTATGGTAGCGGGCATAGGCCCCAGCCCCCCGACTTTGAATTGGATAAGCGAAAGACAATGGATGGATGTATTTTTGCAAAAAATACAAAAAATATTATGAAGCCAAAATCATATAAAGAACATCAACAAATACATGAATGATATGAGTCTTCTATGCTCACATGTAACCAAAATTTATCAATGCTTGGATCAGGACATAGCATATAACAAAGAAGCAGCCAGGTGACACATGCCTTCTTTACATCACTCCAAATGTACCTTTTTTGTCGTACTCAATTTTATAATAGTTCCAGTCATTCCCAAGCTTACTGGCTGTATGCGCCTCAACATTAGTGCTGCAATGGGACTGCAGACTATTTATGCTATTTATTCAATCAGATTTGAAATGGCACGTTATTCTGCTGGTCTAGAGCCAGAGTCTTCAAACAGAAGGTGATCTCAGACTGGGTTTTCTTGGACCTTTGTTGCTCTTTAAAGAAGCATGCTGACTAAAAGAAAACAGACACCCGTGTCCACCCACACAAACTTCTCTCTTATGCTAAAAATTTTGACAGCTCTACTCCAAAGAGCATTGCACCGACTGAGCGAATAAGCCATAGCTAGAACTTGAAGGCTTAAATGATGCAAGAGGGTGGGCAGCTACTCAAGAGGATGAATCAGAATTTCTCAGTGCATGGGTATACACTCTAAATATGAATTATTAAGTGGCTATCATACCCCCATAGTATGAAAATAAATCCAGGGGTGGTTGGAATGAGAACAATCTGAGGTAGTGGACCTGAATACTGATGTGAAAAGATATCCCAAAGGAGGTACAGGTACTAAAAAGGCTGCAAGGAAGTTTCCTTGGATCTCTTGCTGTAAGTGCCTGATCTTGCTGTTTAACCTCTGACATCACAAACTGCAACACACACTGTGGCATTCAGTGCTCTAACATCTCACTGGACACTTTACGCTTTCCTATAAGCAAGTTACTAATAGGAATTCAAATCACAGTGGAACAACCAGAAAGAAGAGTATGACGCACTGCTTCAACTAACTAAACCAGAACTAACTTGATGAAAAGGATTACAAATCTACAAATCCAGATGGTAAAGTAAAAAAGCAAAAGTCATGAAAATCAATAGTAAATAAATAATAAATAATAGAAGTACTAAAATACATTTTTGGTACAGCAGGCCTTAAGAAAAAACATTCTCTGGGGAGCCTAAAAATTTGGAAACAAATTTTTAACATCTGTCCGTGGTATGTGTGAACAGTTTGACTGAGCCACTGAATAACATCACCTTTCTCCTGTCACCAACAGCAGCAAAAAAACTACCTGTTATTACAACCACAAATTACCACCAAGTAAGAGCATCCGTGTGTCATAAGTGACAGCAGGTATATTTCTTGCACTGCAGGGCTTAATCTTGAATCCAAACAGGGAGACCATTTATTTACTTCAGACTTTTAGAGTACAATGTGATTATACATCATTATTACTGTATTAAAATTCAGGTAATTCTTGAAGTAAAAATCTGGCAATAATGGGGATTTAAATATTATGGATTAAATGATTTTTTAAATAAAAAGAGTGTCTATATGGTGAATAATCAGATGTGCAAATATATGTCTCAGAAAGGAGAACCAAAGCAAGCAGGGCTACTGTTTATTAGTGAGTACTACTCTTTTTTACTGAGTACTATTTATAACTACTTAGACCATGTATTGCAAAAAGTCAGCAAGTACATCCTGGTTTGTGGTAAGTCTGCTTAATTATGGCAAAAATCATAGTCATTATCAATACTGAGATCTATGTTATTTAATCAGATCACTTAATGACCCTGCAAGCATAATCCATAGATTACTTTTAAAGAAATGTTTTTAAACTGTTTAATTCCATGAAATTACTGTTTAACTAAAAAAAATGAATAATAAATGGGAATAAATGGAAACTGAGCAAATGAGCAAGGCAAAGGCCAGCTAAAATAAGATTAAAATGAGCACATAAACCAGAATGTGGCACACTACTCAGTTGTCCTGTTTTCATGATTATCTATGGCAAAGTAACAGAAAGTAAAATTAGACTTACACCAACAGGCTGTAGCTGCAGTTTGTGAGAAATTGAAGATTTGAGAATATCAAGGTAAATGTAATTGAGTCTTTCACCACAAGATGGGGTCTGTCTAAGAGGTCTTATCTCTATATGCTCTTGTGGCTCCATAATACCCTTGCCTGGGACTGTCACAAATCAGAATTACACATCACAACAATTTGTACCTATGATGTTCTCATCACCTTCCTGAAGTACAGTAAACCTGCCTCTACACAGAACTAAATTGCCCCTGTTACAGATCCACCACATTTTGGGAGAATAGTTTCAACTACACAAGTTAAAAGTCAGTCTTGAATGTAGATCTGTATTATAGATATACAATTTATTTGACTCAAAAGCACTGCATTCTGACTTTTGTCAGAAAGATACTATAATCTCATTTTTTAGTAACACACAAAGGCCAAGTGTAATTGAAAAACATCTGGAAAGGTTGCCCAAGAAATGAATGAAATGATTAAAAAAAATGACACAACTGAGATTTAGGAGGGTGCAATGTTTCAGTTACAGCAAGCTGTAAGAATATCAGGTATGAAAACAGAAAAGGTACTTCATGGTTCTAGGTTATACCTGATCTAAGCTCCACCACAAAGTTATACTATACTGAATTTTGGGGAACAAAAGCAAAGATGAACCATGCCTTTAGCACTAAGACTGGTAGTTTCAAGCTTAGACCATCTTGTTGATGCAAAAGTGAGTAAAAATGTGAAAAATGTCAACTACGTTTTATTTTCTTTTTTCTTTCTTGTAGTTCTGCCAACAAATATCTGCAGTAAATTGCATTATACCCACCTTGTGAATATCTTGTTAGGACACAGTCAGGAAAGCAGACAGCATAGAAAATAGAAAACACATTGTTACTGCACTGTATCGTCAAAATGTAAAACTACTCTAAGATGATGAGTTTTGGTACAGGTATAGCATTGTTGCCGCATTAAGAGGAAGTTTAAGGCTAAAGTAATAAAATGTGCTACACTAGAAAATTATTCGTCTTTAAATAAGTAATTAAAAAGTAGCAAAGGGAAACAATACATCACAGATTCACATCACAATGTGTATGTATTACACTGATTCAGCTATGCAAAATATACATACAGCGATAACCATCATTTTATAAAATATAATGTTGTAACAACTATTGATGGAATTTTGGAATGTTTGACTATTGAGATCATGAATGAAAAAAAGAGAAATGTTATAATAAGTTGTATATATCGCACACCCAGTTCAAGTATTGACACTTTTAATGAATGGATAGAAAAAATGTTTGCTTCAGTGAACCAAAAATTACTATTCATCTGTGGTGACTTTAATATTGATTTGCTAAACCCAACAAGGTTAAAAGCCATTGATGACTTTACTGACACGATGTACAGCTTATCACTATATCCAACAATAACAAAGCCAAGCAGAATAACATCACATAGTGCCACTATTATTGACAACATTTTTACTAATGTCATGGATTTCCAAATTAATAGTGGCCTGCTTGTCTGTGACATAACTGACCACTTACCAGTTTTTACTTTGTGTGACTGTGATTTAAAAAAAATAGATACCAAGATTATGATAGCAAAGCGAACAATAAATGAAGAAGCAATTCATGCCTTCAATTTCGATTTAGCACAACAAGATTGGAGTTCGGTGTATGAAGAGTCAGATGTGGACAAGGCTTATGACAATTTCCTAGATATTTTCACTATGTTATACAATAAACATTGTCCTGTAAACGAATACAAGACAAAGAAAAAAAAAGATAAAAAGTCCTTGGCTCACAAAAGGAATTATTAATGCTTGTAAAAAGAAAAATCTGTATAAACAGTTCATCAAAGTAAAAACAAAAGAAGTGGAACAAAGATATAAAGCATATAGAAATAAATTGACTGATATTATAAGAACGAGTAAACAACTTTATTATAGAAGAAGATTATATGAAAATAAAAACAATATAAAAGGAACTTGGGATGTGTTAAATAACTTAATCAAACAAGGATCTTCTGGAACATCATATCCTGAATATTTCATTGATGCAAATGGTGAAAATCACAACATGAGTAACATTGTTGATGGGTTCAATAAATTTTTTATAATTATTGGCCCTGAACTAGCAGCGGAGATCCCGTGTCAAAAAAATGAAAATATCAGTAATATAAAATCAAATCCCTTTTCACTGTTCCTCTCAGCTATAAATGAGCAAGAAGTAATAAATATCACATTAAAATGTAAGAGTAAGTCTTCAATGGATTATCATGACATAAATATGTCTGTAGTTAAACAGGTTATTCTGAATATTGCTAGTCCTTTAACATATGTCTGTAATTTATCATTTCAGTCCGGTTGTTTTCCAAAAAAATGAAAATTGCGAAAGTAATACCACTATACAAAAGTAATGACAAACACAGTTTTACCAATTATAGGCCTATTTCTCTACTGCCTCAATTCTCAAAAATTTTAGAAAAACTTTTTAATTCAAGATTAGAAAAATTCCTTGAAAAACATCAAATAATAAATGTTGGTCAGTATGGTTTCAGAACGCAAAGAACCACTTCAATGGCGATAATTGAGGCAGTAGAAGAAATTACTAACGCACTGGATAAAAATAAATATGCAGTTGGTAATTTTGTTGATCTCAAAAAGGCCTTCGACACAATCAATCACTCAATTTTATTGGATAAATTGGAAAGATATGGTATTCGAGGGAAAGCTGGTAACTGGTTAAAAAGTTACCTAACGGGTCGGGAACAATATGTTAGCATAGGGCATTACCATTCAGAGAAACTTGGTATTACATGTGGTGTTCCCCAAGGGTCAGTGTTGGGACCAAAACTTTTCAATGTATACATAAATGATATTTTTGATGTTTCTCAAGTACTTAAACTCATACTGTTCGCAGATGACACCAACATATTTTTCAGCAGCGATGATTATACTGATCTTGTAATGACCGTAAACAGGGAGTTAAAATTAATAAAAAAAATGGATGGATATAAATAAGTTATCATTAAATATAAGTAAAACTAAAGCAATGTTTTTTGGTAATTTAAAATATAATATAGAATTACCAATTATCATTGAAGGTGTACCAATTGATAATGTGAGTGAAAACAAATTTTTGGGAGTCGTAATTGATAATAAAATTTCATGGAAACCCCACGTCAGACACATAAAAACCAAAATTTCCAGAAGCCTCGCAGTTTTGAACAAAGTGAAACCATACCTTGATAAAGATGCACTTCGTACTCTGTACTGTACCCTGGTTCTTCCATATTTTACATATTGTGTGGAAGTGTGGGGAAACACATATAAAAATACAATTAATCCATTAGTCACAGTACAGAAACGAGCACTGCGTATTATCCACAAGGCTGGTTATCTAGATCATACTCACAAACTCTTTCTTCAGGCAAAGTTACTTAAATTCCAGGATCTGGTTAATTACAATACATCCATAATCTTATACAAAGCCTTTAATAAACTTCTACCTGCAAATTTACAAACTATATTTGAAATTCGAGAAAGGGTTTATAATGTGAGAGGCTTCGGAGAATTCAAATTACCCAGAACTCGAACAACCCGTAAAGGTTTTTGTGTGTCTGTATGTGGTGTGAAAATCTGGAACAGTCTGAGTTTACAACTGAAACAATGCAAAAATATTCATAGATTTAAATTTCTCTACAAACAGTTGGTCTGGTCACAGTATACTCAATGATGGTTTTAGTGTGCTCTGTAATGTCTCTTCTCTTACCATTGCTGGTTTGGATTCCAAAAAAAAAAAAAAAAAGTGTGTGTGTATGTATGTACATATATGTACATGTGTGTGTAGATATATATGTATGTATGTATATGTATGTGTGTTTGTTGTTGTTGAGATGCTTGCATGTGCCCGGGGGCTGTTGATGGGTTGTTTGGTTTGTAACGATGGGCGTAGCTGCGGGAAGCTTATTTATTTATTTATTTTTTGTTGATGAGTGAGTATAGGGGTGGGATTTAATAAGTTTTCTTCGTCCCACTCCTTTTCAGGTAAATTTTGTTTTTTGTTTTTGTGCACTTTATGTTTAATATATGTATTTTTGTTGTGCCTGAAATGAACAAATAAATGAATGAATGAATAGTGCATGTATATTTGTATGTTTGTTCCTACTGTTATTCCTCATAGACAACTGGTCTAATCTTTATGAGACTTTATGAAACTCCATACCTAGGGCTGATGATTCATAATATCTATATGGTGATTAAAATATTTACTTCAAATAAAAAAATACTCTTTCCTTTTTTGTGTACTTGCACATAGTATGCCAGTACAAAAGTGCGTCATTTTTACTCATGTAAGTGAAAAACGTTTGCATATTCATTACACATACATTTTAGCGGTCAGCAGAAAGTTTAAGTTTTAAGAACTGGAGAGGGGTTTTTTCCTATGCCGTGTGCCTTTACCCTTCTACACCATTACCTGAGGTGTAGAAGGCATTCAGAACAAATGGCAGACAGAGGGGAATCTTTCTGGACATTTGCATGTCCACATAAAAGAAGAACCACCTAAAAGGCTATAAGCAGTCACTGCAAATGGCAGGTATGGATGTTCATTCCTTTGAGGTAAAGTACTGCATTGCTTTTATAGTCATCTCTATCTTTATTTCTATGTTTACAATT
This sequence comes from Pelmatolapia mariae, assembly GCF_036321145.2. Taxonomy (NCBI): domain Eukaryota; kingdom Metazoa; phylum Chordata; class Actinopteri; order Cichliformes; family Cichlidae; genus Pelmatolapia; species Pelmatolapia mariae. The sequence continues at coordinate 31,455,770 of NC_086227.1, read as the reverse complement.
AAAAGCCCTTATTATTAATATCAATCTGAGGGTTAACATGTCTGACCAGACGCAAAATGTTCAACATTTCCTTTTTTAGTGTAATTTCTTCTTTTAGTGACCATTTAGTGAACACTGCTCAACATCATATTTCATAGTAATTTAAGAGTAAAGCTACCCAGGCTTGTGATTTATTGGTACATCAATCGACATTTACAGATAACAGAAAAGATATGTATAACAATCAGCGTATATAGCTAACAAAGATATGAGTTGTACCATATACAGTATGGGGCCACTGCCATTACGTCTTGTCTTTTGAGATACACCTTTCTATTGCATTTCTAATGGTTCTAACTGTCAGCAATTAATTATGATTTCAAACAAAGACTAAAGTTCAGAATATAAGTTTAAAAACAGTTTGTACAATTCTGACAAGCTTAAAAGTCATTTTTTGGCCATGTTTATTCTTTAACACAACCTGAGTTCTTTAATATCGGATTTCTTATAATTTCTTTAAGAATGTTCCATTCTTTGTCAAAATGATCCCTTGCTTAGATAATGTTGAGGTCGAGGCTATGGGGAGGCCAGTCTATAACTGATAGTGTTCCATTGTGCATTTTCCTATGCTTTTACTTCACTGACAGTGTATTTGGGATTATTATCCTGTTGAAAACTTAAGCTGTTGCCAATCAGATGCTTTCCAGACGGTACTGGATTTTGGATCAAAATCTGACTGTACTACTGACTGATCCCCGACACCAGTCACTAAAATATGGACCCACACTATGACTGAACCTACATTATCTTTTACAGATGGCTGCAGACACTAATTGTTGTATCTTTCTCCTGACGTTCTCTATACACATTGAACCAAATATTTCAAATTTGGATTTATCACTGCATAAGACCTTTTGCTGTTGATTTTCAGTTCAGTTCTTATGTAATTTATCATAACTCAGTCCCTTCTCCCTTCCAGGAGAATGGCTTCTTAACAGACACTCTTCAGCTGATATCAGTTATGATGAGACTTCAGAGAGCAGGAGATAGATCATCTAAAGGGCCAGATGGCTCTCTCAGGTCCTGCGTCAGTTCTTTGCTGGATTGTTCCCCCATTTCTTAGGGATATTACTGTCAGCACTATTTCAGTACTGTTCATCTGCAGTAAATAGATTTTTCGGGCTTCCTCTTCTCTTCTTCTTACAATTCATCTTCTCTTTTGTTTGTTCGTTTTACTATTGTAATATATTGTTGAAAAAAAAGTGTCAACACTGACAGTGAGACCATAAACAGAGGGTGTACCCACTTTAAGCGATCAATAACGTGCCCTAGCATCCTTGATCCCCAAAGTGCAGTATGTTTGACGAGTGACGATCATTGTGTGTTGCACACGAGTGCAGTAAAGTGAATTATGCCTTGCCCCGCTTAAAGTAAATCAGGGCATGGTTCAGACTGATCGCTGATTGTGCCTAAGCACATAACTGAAACATATCTTTAAAAACTGTTGTGTTAGGAAAATAAAATAATCAATAAAGCATGTAAGAAGACAACGTGCCATGCTTCCAAGAGCTCTGTCCATATGAAAAAGGGGGAGCACAAACACAAGATAGTTTCTGAGACAAACAGATGTCCAACTTGTTCTTGGGCCCAGACTTATTCGGTTATATTACACACACAATAAGCTAACAATATATGTAATAATTCAACTGCAGAAAACAGTGAGAATAACAAAGAACAATTGTTGCTCGCCTGACCGTTCATTGGCCTTATAATTCACTCTTTATGTCATGATGCCTTAAAATGGGATTTTACAGTTACTCCTTTTATTTCCACATAAAACACACTCTTACATAAGCCTGTTAAGAAAGTATCCATCAGTATCTTCCATGCTTTGTCCCAAAGAACCTAAAGTACACCACAAAGTAGAAAGCCTGTACTAGTGCCAGAGCCTGACCGTCTGCTTTCACTATCACAGCCAGCTGTTTGTTCTTAGCTGTTGCTTTTCTCTCTTTCCCTCTTCTTCTCTATTTTTTCTGTACTCTAAGACACCAAGAAGAGAATAAAGAAAGGAATAGTGGAAGTTGGTGGGGAAAGAGTGTTTTCTACAATTCACCTTTTATCTCACATACAGTATGTGGCAAGCAGAGTGTACAAGGGGAAAGAAGAAATAAAGTGGAAGGCAAAATCAGAGATGAGAGCTAAGGGAGAGGTGCAGAGAAAAAAGGGAGCAGCTTGAGGAGAAGAAAAAGAGCAGAGCCATATTTCTTTTCTTCGGCATATATTTCATGTTCTCTGATCTAAGGAGGAAATGTTGAAAAAGGCATCCCACAGAGACACAGTGAGCATGGATATAGTTTTTAATTTACACTTTTTTAGCTTTAGAAGTATTGGAATATTATTTCACTAAAAAGCAATCAGCTATAACATGTTCAACTGCCCAATACTGTTGCAGTTATGCCACTACAACAGCTGTGACCTATGAAATCATGAACTCGACAACACATCTGAAGGTGTTCTGTTGTACCTGTCATCAAGATGCTTCCCACTGAACTTTTAGGTCCTTTAAGGAAATGCATAGTGTTGTACCACTGTTTCTATTCTATGTTTATCACATCAGCTTCAAGAACATAACGATTAACTTGCTGCTTAATAAAGTAAACCCTTTAGCATGTGCAACTGTAATGAAATACTCAATTTCTGGTGGCTTTAACATTGTAGCTTATCAGTATATAACCTATATTTTAATCTATTTGTGCATAAGAAGATAATAAAGCTGTTTGGGACAAAACATTTCATTTCTCCTTGCCCATGTACTACAGCAGCCCTCATGGTAATTCCCAAGACTAACTTAAGCAAGCTGTGTTTGGTGTGGAATATTTTTAGCTGTTGGGAGCTACCTTTATTCTCCTGACAAACCATGGCTGTGTAACTATAGCAGAACCCGATGCAGCAACAGAAAGACCATCATAAACTGTTCAGAAGTGTCCCACAATCGCATCGAAGTGACTGATAAAGCACTTTTCAGTATAAAGGTTTTGAAGCCTGTCAATGTGAATGCTGATGGCTGGACTGTTGAGTGCTATGAGGAAAATCTGATTCCCTGCTGTCTCTGTATCACTTGACAGGTGAAGACATGGGAGAAGAAGAATGTGGTCTGAGTCTCTCCAATGGCATATCACTCTGGCAACCAATGAGAGTGACTGATGTGGGACTTATTGACTTGCCTGGTTTGATGGGCACTTAGTGGCTGACACTGCTACATGCAGCATCCTTCACTGCTAAACTAAACAGCCCGGCATGATCAAATCAGTTGCCAGCTAACCTCTTTACACCAAAACACTCCTGAGATTACCCTTCAACCTACCATGTATATAGATAAGTATAGAGAGTACAGAGATCAATGCTATTAAGACCATTTAAGTCTATTTATTTAGTGTGTGACGGGGGGATTAGAAAACTAGTAATTCAGAGTTAAAACAAACAATGACTGATTAAGAGGTATGTTAATCACAACACATTGGTTAATTCAAATCCATGTTGCTGTGTGAAATCAGGGCATTTTAATTTTGCACAAACCCTACAGTTTGGCTTCAGTCTTTTCTGTAGCAACCCTGTCTTCTGTATTTTTGATATTTTTGTGAAGGAATACTGATACTATAGACTAAATTAATGCAGTGAATGTACCTAACTTTAACAACGAACTCACATTGTCTCCAAGCAAACATTTAATGTTCAATGCTGTTATAAAAAGCTTAAATCAAGTTTTAAAAATATATATATAAAAAAAGAACTTTCGGATAATAGTGTTTTCTAAAAGTCTTTTAGAAAGTCTTTTCTAATCTAAAAACTACCCTTTAAGCTTGGTAGCATAAAGTGTTGCACATTCAGGTCCAAAAATTATGCATTCTCAAAGTGAAAAAATAATGTTAATACAGTTTTAAATTAAAACAGGTAACTCAGAGTTTTATTTTTCACAGAAAATGTTAATGGAACAGTATATAATGAAGCTGATTTAGAACCATATTAATCAAATATATTTCAGGAAGTATTTTCCAGGGCAACTGTGTGATTTCATTTTGATACTCTTTGTGATTCTTTGTGAAAAGGTTTTAAGAAATCCATGCCGTTATCTTATTACTGGTGTCTCTGTTTTAAGGCAGCGGTCCCCAACCCCCGGGCCTCGGACCGGTACCGGTCCGTGAGTCGTTTGGTACCGGGCCGCAAGAGTTGAGGCTCAGGTGTGAAATGTATGGTTTTCAGGGTTTTTATCGGTTTTCAGCGTTATTTTGTTATCGTTTTTATCGTTAACTCGGTTTTCCTGGGTCTTTTCACGTGTGTTATAAATAAATCTTCTTTTTTTCGGTACCGGTATTAGTTTTATTTTGTTGTATTTATCCGCGACACCTTAAAGGCCGGTCCGTGAAAATACTGTCGGGCATAAACCGGTCCGTGGCGCAAAAAAGGTTGGGGACCGCTGTTTTAAGGTAAAGTAATCAAGTTAAAGAGCAAGCTATCAAATAGTTACCCTCTTTAGAGAAACTGTAAGTACAATGAACTTGTTTGAGATGAACTTCTAATCAGCTGCCAGAAACAGACAATCTCACTGATGACTGGTGAATGGTATTCATTGGAGAGGAGTTTAACATCATTGCGTCTGATTGACTCAGCTCTCAACCACCATGGGTTAAGGGGGCTCCTGGGGTTAGCCTGACCAGACAGAACAAGAGGGGGCAAGAGAAAGAAAGAGACAGAAAGGCAGTAAAAAGAGAGAGGGCACTTCAGTAAATAGGCAGTCCACAGAGAGCTGTGCAGCAGCCTAATAGAGCCTCTCACGAACAGTCTGTCAGTCAGTCAGGTGAAGCAAGGTCTAACAGGGTCCTAATGAAGACAGCTTCACACCAAGTTGTCTTGAAACTCACAAGCTAAAGAGCAGACACACCTATTATCCATCTTCCATAGTGGGGAATATTGCCCACTCAAAGTCACTAACAAGAACAAAGTTGCACCGTACCACTGTACCGTACCACTGATGTCTGCCAGACAGATGCTGAAGATAATTACAAGTGTTGCTGAGTAATAAGCATACAGTGCCTATTAAACATTGTCCCAGTCTCGCGCTATTCATTACAATTCACAGAAAGTCTCTACACCAAATCAAAACTATATAAACTTACCAGTCACACAGACGCCTACCCCTAAACTAAGAGCAGAAATTGTTTTACTTCTTTGGATTCTTCGTAGGTTGGGTTTGTACTATATGGTTGGCTCCATCATGTTGTAAGAAGGGATTAAAGAGACTTTTTTGCATTACGCACATTTTACCCTAGTATTATTAGCAACAACTGCTGTGGCATTGTGTAACTGAGTCCTTAAATATGCATATACGGGTTGGGATACAAAGTTTCCACAAATTTATAAAATGTTTCCCAGTATTGTTTTTCTAGAAACTTTAACAGACCAAGAGGGAATTTGAAGGATAATGAAAACAACAATGAGGAAGATAATATACACTTATATTCGTTTTGTATTTAAAGACAATCAAATACTTTGTCCAACTACAATAAAATCTGTTCTTACCATAGTTTACATGGAAAAAAATTAGAAGCATTTAGAGACAAGTTCAGTATTTGTCTCATCTAACGTGTAACCCTGTCAAAGGCTCCTAAAGACAACACAAAAACCACCAACACTCTGTAGTGTGAAGATAGAAAAACACAGGTCCTGCATTGGGTTCCCTTGATGCTCTCTGAGGCCATGCACACAGTAAAATTTGAAATGCTTTTTAGGTTGGTATAGGAACAGTAGATAAGCTGGACAGCCAATCATCACCCTACTATCCATCCCAGCCCAGTAGCATTGCCTCAGGACACAGCCTCTGGGTGGCCCCTAACCAGGCCTCGGCCTGCTGTCTCTATGGTAAGTGCTCCGTCACGAGGCTGCCAGGGGCTACAGCATATGCCATCAAACCCCTGGTGTATCCCCCATGGTAAACAGAGGCACTGCTAATGGAAGCATGATTCTCCTTATGTACTGCGCGCATATCTGTCTGTCTGTGCCTCAGACTGACCTTCAGCTGGCCCACTCCTACACTTCACCGGCAAATGGCTTTACGGCTCGATGACCCTGCACTGCCTGACTTGCCACATGTGGGAAATGAAAAAAACGAAATTTAAAAAAAAAAACAGAAAAAGAAAGTAAATGGGTAACAGTGAGAGAGTGAGAGAAAGAGCTCATCTCTCCTTGACCTCGGGGTTCAAAGATAGGCAACATCTACCCTGCAACAATATAAGTTTGAACTGTTTACAGATATGCAATTAGTACATAAAAGCACAAACAATGTCCAGTATCTGGTACTCCCTTAGCAGGCTAAAGATATCTTTTACAGTCAAGTCATGATAAAACACGATATTATAACAATGGTATTACTTAAACTGGTAATACAGGGGCTGGAAAACTGCAGAAGATGCTGTAAAAAAATGCTATATTCACTGTTGCTTTATTTTCAGTGTTGAACATATAAATGCAGTTCTTTACACATAATGATAGGTTTCTTAGCAATCCACCTATGTGTGAACAGTATGGAAGGACTGTTAATTGGAAAGTGCTGCACTGAGGATCCTATGAGCCTTGGCAAACAAACCTTTATATCTATTTATGTGTGTTGACTGTGTTACGACTGCATGCCTACTGCCAGTCAAGCATGTCATTGCCCAAGCAGTAACTATGTAACCAACACAATCACAGAGTAAAATTGTTTTAATAGACACTCTATATTTCATTCCCTTACAATGGCTTGTGCCCCAGTGTGCGCCAGCCATTCTGCGGGTATTTAACATAATTATAGGGCTTTGTAGGTTTGTAGAGGGGTATTTGGGGGTAGATAAAGCCATCATTACTGTACACATACACTGTCGACACACAATCCCAGCTCTGGGTACAAAGCAATCGCTACAAGTGTATTATCTTTCCTGTACAAGTCTATAATTAGTTTTTCCCTCGTTACAAAGTGGGCATATGTTTCATGGAAGAATGAAAAGAAACAGATTACTTCAAACCTTAACCCTGTCCTATTTCTCTAAGATAGTTTTATAGCAGGCAAAGATAAGAGAAGAGCTACAGGGAGGAACTTTGTAATGTGTCTCAGTATCAGGGAGTATGTGGGGAGTTCAGAGGCAGAGTGGAATGAGGAGCCTGGGGCTTATGTCTTCAAATCACAGCTTTCCCAAGCACTGTCTCTGCTTTATAACTATGACGATGCCAGAAGGATGGGAATTAGTTTTGACAATGTACCGTTACAGATGCTCTTCCAATAAGTGTGTATGTGTGCTCTTTATACACATCCAATAATAATATCAATACAAATCTACAGTGTCTCTAGTGGCTTCTGTCCAATATGAAGTAATTAGTTTATAATACACTTCCTTCCTCCATATCTGTGTCGTATTTTAGAAGTGATGGGGTTTATGCTGGCATCCATAAAACATAAAGGGTCACATTAAACTGCAAGGGAGAGAGTAGATGAGACAGGACTAATTATCTTTATAGCCTGACAGCAATATTTTATTTAACTTCAGCTCTGGGACTTGTGGATGTGTTGGTCAGTAGACAGCAAGCATTAGGAGATTTCATTTTTGTGGCGCAACTAGGTAAGGTATTTGTGACAAAAGGTATTTCCCATCAACTGCTAAAATAACAACAATATAAAAATGTATTTTTTAATTTATTCATTCATTTGTAGTATGCTCTTGCTTCGTCCATGATAACATGGACGAAGCAAGAGCATACTACAAATTTAAGAAACAAATATTTTTATTTGTCCTATTTGCTCTTCTTTGTCGGCTCTATGTCTACTTTAGTTATATTAAGAAGAAATGGCAAAAGCCTGTGAGAAGAAGTCAGTCGAGAGAAGATGAGGCCATAAGAGAAAGAAGATTGAAGCAGAAAAAAAAAACTAAAAAATAAATTGAGTGAAAAAGCCAAGAACAGAGAAGAGGCCAAGAGAGTGGTGTCATGGGAGCTAAGAGAGGCTAGTGCCATGCTATTGAGCGCCTGAAAGAACACAGTCTCTGATTTTTTTCCCTTTCTGCTTTTTCCCTTTCAAAGAGCACTTGAAAGCTCTTCTGTGGTATCGAGCAGGTGGGAGTCTATGCTGAGGCGGACTGGGGCAGAGAATGGGCTGGGCTGTGTAAAGCAGCTCCCTCTTACTCTAGCCAATGCACCGAAGTGAAGGACTCAGAGGTCCAAAGGCCCAGTGGCCCAGAGCTCCAGCCAAGCATCTCTGAGGAGCCTTCAGCCAGGCAGAGGAGGCAATTGGAGGCATGAGGCTAGGCACCTATAATGAAAGCTAACCACAAAAGCTGCCTAAAAAGTATCCACACTAGGAGAAAGAAGAGCAATATTGATACATATTTCAAGAGACAGTACCTTGACACTTAAAAAAAAAAATTTCCAAAAAAAAAAAAAACCCAGCAACTGCAGGAGGACATTCAAAGAACCCGTTTCCGATTGCTATATTTGAATGGACTCTAATAATGTAATAACTAAACCTTTAAATAATGTAACGCACCATTTAACTTTCACTAAAGACAAGAGTATATCTTATTTAATAAATATCAATACCAATTACAGTGCCAGTGTGTTTATAATGTAATACTAATCAACACAATCTGTTGTGCTATGGCTGGAAAACTGATTGATATATCAAATTGTGCTGCACACATTTCAATGGGAAAAAATGATATTCACTTGTCATTTGACTGACAATAGCCAGATAGTATTTTACAAAAATAAAATAAATAAATAAATAAAAATTCAGTGGGCAAAATGAAAACCTGTGCACCCAAACTTTAGTATGCTCATGACATGAATATGGACATCTCTTTTATCCTTTAAAAAAACATAGTGATACATATGTAGTCTTAGTCTCAGTCCAAATCTTAATCCATGCTCCGTTAATCATTTCCTTAATCACTGTCATTATTACACTTAGGTTCTACTGGAGACCTGCATAAAACAGCTTTTTTTCCAAGCAGGTTACAGCTGAACGCAGTATTGATGCAATCCATTTTTTTTTTTTTTCGTTTTTTCACTTTAATATAATTGATCAAAACAGCAACCAGCCTTTGAACGCTTGGTCCACCGGGAGTAACTTCAAACAGTATCAATTATAAAAAAATCGGCTTGGAGGAGTGGAGTCAATTCCCTATCAATAAAGTATTCAACGGCAATCGCCAGGAGATTAGGGGAGAGATGAGCCAAGTGCAAACCCACAGGGCTGCCTAAATCTACTGCATAGTGAATGCTCCGGTAAACTAAGTAGCTTCAGATGATCAAACAGGCAGTATTCCAATCAAACACTGCATAGAGTTACAGTAGCAGATGCTGCTAATACAGTGTTAACCTTTGAAGAACTGCATTCAAGCCGTGGCTGAAACATGTGAACTGACATCTGAGGTCTGGAACTATACAGTTACTGTACAAGTAGTTTTTAACTGCAAACTGTCTAAATAACATAAGAAATTAGCAAATTTAAATTTGATAAAACCATACATTAAAATATTTAAACTATTCCGGCAAAGTTAATGATTCCTAATAAAGGAGAGACAGTGTCACCTGCTGCCATTCTGTCAATTACAAAAAAATATATATCAGGATATTATTTGTGCAGTTTTTAAAAGTCGGGGCCCTCTATCAGATCGAATGTTGTTGAGAGATGTACAGACAAAGCAAACACAAAAAATAAACAACCAGCTACAATTTGTATTCAGTGCTTCAGTCCTATTTTCAGCATGTATATGTTGCAATCTTTTCTAGATCCAGAAATACAAGTTTATCTCAATATGTTAATTCTCAACACTGATAACTTTTCTCTTCACAAACATCGTTTTCATTCAGAGAAAATATGAAAAAGGGACATAATCCTTTGGTATAGCTATTTATAAAAAAAAAAATGTTTGTGTCACTATATGAGCTCCAATCGACTTTCTGATCCCTCATCTATTCACAATGGCCTTCTGTTTATTCAAAAAGTTTAATCTGCTAAACCAAAAACTATGTTAAGTAAATAAAAAGTTATTTTTGTGGCCAAATCTACAGGTTACTTTAAAACAAAAGAGTAATGATCTTTAGAACAGGCTTATCAAACACTTTTGGCTAGCTGTTACTGGATCGATAAGGTTGGCCTTCACATACATACAAATGTGCAAACAACGTAAAAAACTAAAATACAAGCATGCAGACATCCATTTACATGCACACGTATAATTATGCATTCATTCCTCCACGGTATCAGCGCTACAGTGTATAGATCTATTGACAGAGGCATGCCATATCAATGACACCTTCAATCTTTTCAGGCCCCTCTCCCTGAAAGCCTCTGTTGCGACACAATCATTACAAATTGATTGCAAAATAGCTAACAATCATGATTAAATCATTAAATTCTTGTCTACGCTTCAGAGAATGGGAAGAAAATTAACTTCCCACCAACCTCATTTTTTTTCTGAACACGAAATAATGATTTTCTGCCAGTCTAATTACAAAGCCAACATCTGATCAAGCCCGCATCCAGAGGGGATTATCACATGCACTAGTATTAGACCTCATTACCAGCCTGAGTGCAGAATTATTACATCTTGTAATTGGATGGTGAGATTTATATACAGATCAGGCTGGTTTCTGTAAGATTGTAATTACAGGCTTCGTTGGTTAGCTACTTATCACTCAGCAGTGGAGTGCAGGAAATCAGCACGTGGAAGAGCATTTCATTAACCCCTCACCCTGTTGGGGGGGGCAGACCCTGTACCTTCCACGCCTGTTTTAGGAACAACAGCATCATTCACACACAAAATAATTCATCACCTCCTCTTTTGGGCCATACCTTACTTTCATTAGACAATTAGAATAAACTATCCATTTTTATTGTTGACTGGGTCCTATTTTCTAATTACCCAAGATAAGCGTGTAGACTATGCCCTAAACAGAGGCTTCATAAAAAACCTTGCTGGCTGGGTAGGTGGCTAGGGTTAACAGGCTAAAGGCTCATTACACTGCAGTTATGGAGTAGTGTGTGTGTGCATAAAAGATTTGATGTATCCATCTGGTTGGCCTCCCCCATGTATACTGCTAAGAGAAGCACACTATCTTCCCTGCTCTATGCTGACAAATTATGTTCTAGCTGACTTTAACTCATGTAAATTATTAAACACACTTTCTCCCAGTTTTTCTTAAGAAGGGCCTTAATTAATGGACCAGGATGCTTGTTAAACACCTTACTTTCCATGGCACAATTCTGCCAAGTGTGATTAGACAGGGCTAGCATGCTCCACTTCATCAGCAGACCAAAAAAGAAAAGAAAAGAAAGATTAAAAAAAAAAAAAAAAGATAGAGGCCATCATCACCATTCCTCATCACAACTCAAGCATTGGCTGCTCTACATACAAAGAGGTCACTCACGAAAACGCAATGTAAATTTGCTCCGACAATGTCAAGCTCTGGCACCTTTTACACATTTTAATAAATTGAAAAACAGACTCGGGCAAATCTTGGGGTAAATGAAATGAAAAATGACAGAGGGAGGAAAAGAGAAATGTGTGTTGTAATGTGAAGCCGATGAAACACAACTCATTTGCTGTTTGCCATCTTGCAACTCAGCAAGAAATCCCTTGATCCACGTGTCATGGTGACACTGGCGGAAAGAAAAGAAAAGAAAGCATCAGCACCTCTTCACAGTTAACACCCATACAACTTACTTTCTCTCTACATATCACAGAGCCCTCCCCTGTAACAATCAATACAGGCCTATATTTTATGAGACAAGGAGTTAACTTGTTCAATTATGCCACAGACAGCTCTATTCTTTTGTAACAAGTAATCTGGGTAGTGAAATCAATACTGACAGGCTCACGGCACGCTAGCTAATTTCATATTACCTCCAGCCAATGGCAGAGCAGCTCATAATGGAGCTGTAGTTCCACTTCATTATAAGAAAGGAGGGGGGGATCAATACTAGCACAGACACACACATGCCTATGTTAACACGCACATACACACACACACACACACACACACACACACACACACAAGCAAAAGGTCTTATTTTCCACACAAAGACTAACACATATGGGTAATAGAAGGCAACTCTGCTACATCGAAGCTCCCAAGAGACTACACAAAGCTGTCTCATGCAGGACAGATGAGGCAGGTGTAGGATAGAGGTCCAGGGTTGTAACCCTCAAAAAGAAATTACAGTTCCAATCCTCAACAAACATGAGCACACAATCTCAAGTACTCACAAACACAAATCTGGGTTTTGTTTTGTTTTTTTAAGACAGACAGTCAAAAGGAATCATCCTAGCTTTGAATCACTGATCTTCTACAAGGCACACATGCACAGTTAACAACTTCTTGGCACCAAGGTCAAAATCTGATTAAAAGGTTGTCTACTCAAAGAGAAAAGGTAAAAGAAAGGAGAAATAAAGCAAAAAAGTAAATGGAGAATAACCTTCAGATGGCTACTGAAGTCTTTGACCTTTTCAGCTAATTACGAATTTAAGCCAATATTAATTTACTACATATACATACAGATATATACATACACACACACACACACACACACACACACACACACACACACAAGATGGTGTCAACTGTACAATCACTTGACTCACCCATCTCTTTCCAAGAAAAATAAGACAGTGTAGATTAAGATAAGCTTTTCGAAGAAAGAAGGGAGATGTAAATCCTTTGACAATTACTAAGCACACATGGCACAGGGTGACAATTCTTCCTGGTAAACAAACTAAATACTCATTAGACTTAAGTCTGACATTCCCTTTTTCATAACTTCCTATTATACTATTTGGATTTATTGCACTCATTAATAATCTTTAACAGGTTATGCTACAAACACCATGACAGCAATATCGTTTAGCTTTAGTACAGGGCACATGCAGAAAGAACAGCTCTAGGAGTATGCATCTCAACTGTGTTATGCGAGAATCCAATTAAATGCATTTTAATCTAAATATCCCTGAATGTGCTTTATTGTTCTTCTTTAATCTCTTTGCCACTATTCCATATGGAGCACCGGTTATCAAATAGACAGGGTTTAAGAGACGAGCAGAGTTGTGCAACACTGGGGCTCATCAGTCCTCACCCATTAACAGACTGGCAATGTCTCAGCAATAGGGGGCACAGGCCTGTCTTTTGGTGAGAATGCATTAAAGGCTGAGCTACTCACTGGAGATATCCAACATTTATTAACAATTAGGTGTACACAGCATTCATCACATGCTACAATGAGAGTGTGGTTATATAAAGTTTTAATATATGCCTCATTTTTAAGCTTCCATTATTAGGACAAGAGTAAATCTTCCAGTTGTTGTCATTTACTTTATCAGTAACTTGCACTGCTGCATAGCTGCCTCCTTCACAGAACTGCAATCATCTCCCACATATCCTTATCAGGGCCGCAAGGGGGGCTATCCCAACTACCTTAGGTTACAGGTAGGGTAGACCCTGGACAGGCTGATCTGCCACAGGGCTATCAGGGTCGTCAGAGAGACAGACAACCATCTGCTCTCACAGTCACACCTATGGGCAATTAAGAATCACCAATTAACCTAACCTTACTAACTGCATGTCATTGGACTGTGGGAGGAAGCCAGAGTACTGAGAGAGAACCTACGCAAACACGGGGAGAACATGCAAACTCCAATTTAAATCCTAATTTCATTCCTTTTGTGTTAATTTTGTGCAAATTAAAACATGAACATAAAATGTATTACATTCATCTACAAGAAACATGTACAAAAGAAAATAGGAACATTGGCTCCTGCAGGTGAGTTGGAGAATAGAATTTGTTAATTTATCACTTAAAGAGAATGGAAGGGAAGGAAAACAAGGTCTCTGACTTTACAGCTCTTAGCCTTGGTCTACATAGAAGTTGCCTTTCTGAATGGTACAGGTGAAAAGACAAGACCCTTCAAATGAGGTTCATGGGTTTTTTTCTTTTCTTGCTAGAAATGCTCAATCTTGTGACACAGTCACTAACTTGGCAACAATGAGGTGAACTGAAGCGTGACGCTCACTGCTGTGAGAGAAAGGGATGTCAGGCACATAAACTGTTATGAGCTAATATTTCCACATTTGGAACCAGAACATAAATGATACAGTAGCACATCCGACTCATGACAATTCATAAAAATGTGTAAAGTACAAAAGAAAGTTGGGTGACGACCACATAATGATCAATGGTTGCAAGTTGTATTAAAATTTGATCAGTAATGTAGGTGGAGAAAACCAAATACCTCATTCTATTTCATTAATGTCCAACACCAGTAAACCTTTGGGTCATAGATGCAGCCCCCTGCCACTAGCACTAAAAAAAATGTAAAGGATGGATATTTAGTAACAGTGACATCACCTGTTTGCTTCAGAAGTCCTGCTTGAAACTTCAACATGAGCATTTCACACTTGCCATCCTGCTTGCATAAAAATCAGATGTAAGGTGTGGCTCCGACTGTGAAACTGCACTTGAGACTGATAAGTTGTTAGCTAATGAGCAGTTTCATACAACAGATCAACTAGTACAATTTCTTACCACAGGTAATCCTCCATTTTAAAACATGGTACAGCACATTTACGAAATAGATTTTGCAAATCTTGATTTTAAGTTTTTTTCAGGATGACCCAAAATGGGTGACTGAGCTCATGAATTAATCAGTAAAATGTTTACAGAGTTCAAAGCTGAAAACAATTTTCCCATAGACTTCTATAACACTGAAGGTTTTCTGCAACCATAACTATCGCCATCTGGTGGCCTTCAAAAAGAATGCAGGAGTAAAGTCATTTGCTTCATTTAACATAACAGAAGCTAATGTAGAAGGACTTCTGCCCCATGATTTATACTGTCATATCAGTTGGAAAGGAACTATGAAGCTTCTGCAGTACTAAGGTCTAAATAACTGGATCAAGCAAGGGCGTCCACATGAAGATAGCCTACAAAAAAAAGTAAATAAATAAATAAAATAAAAACATGCTTTTCATTTCTAATTTCAGTTATAAAACAAAGTTCAAAGAATTCAAACTGAAAGGTCAAGAAACCTATGGAAATTGTTGCCAACTGTTTTGTACATATTCCCAATATTCCCAAAATAATAACACTTTTTAATCACTGAGACCATCATTCCAATCAGGGGCAGAGACTAATGCAGTGATATAGACATTATCAAGCGCCACCTTCCAACCCACAAAACCTTCTTGAACAGCAACAGCATCACTGCCAGCAACTGACCATGTCTCTCTGTTATCAACTTTTTGTCCACATTTTTTCTTGCACAAATGACCAGCTTCTCATTATATTCTGACAAAATGAAACCCAGTATAAAGAAATAAAGATTGCATATTAATAATAATTATTAATATTATTAATATTATTATTATTATTAAATGCATGCACTATCAATGTAGGTTACCGAATACAAAAGGAATAATTCTAAAATGACCTAAAAATGTTTAAATCACTTCACAGGATACAGACAATCCTAAGCTTACATGCACTACCAGTAAAATATGATGTAAACTAGTATCTTTAGAGACATCAAAAATAGAAAGGATCAACTTTTACAAGATGTGTGTGCAGGTGAAAGAGAATGAAAAGCTGAGACGGGCAGAGCTTGAGAAATTGGAGATTCCAACTCACTCTTGCCCATTTTCACCTCCCATTATCTGATTAGCCTCCCATTTCTTCCCCATCAGTGCAGTGACCTGGATTTCGGTAGGATAGTGATGGTCAGCCAGGGCGGGGTCTGGTGAGAGGGGGCAAACCATTTGGGGGTGGTGGAACCATAAATCAGCACCAGCGGGAGAGAAGAGTGAGGGGGATTTATAAAGATGTTGTGCTTGGCCAGCCCACTTGTGGACACTGTGATGAATTCACAAGCACATTGCCAAGGCAAACTACTTCATTATACTATGGCCCAGTGGTCATTAATCTCCCTAGGAGGCCAGCATCCTGGGGGATCGCCAGACCAGAGAATTTATTCAGGCCTGGAGGTACCCATTTCATTAGCCATTCAATCTGTTCAACCACCAACCCCTCCCCTTCATCCCCGTATCTGTCTCTACTTTCCATCACTGTAGTTAATAATATTTAAGTGGTTGTTCTTACAGAGTGTTATCTTTATTATTATGAAAAATGCTCATTTTCCCAACATTTACCAAAATTTTCACTGTATTAGCAGCTTTCAATTGTCTGGAGGGGGTTGGGGGGGTCAATAAGCATTGGCATCGGTTAATTGTATGGCATGTTTATCACTGTACAAAACTGTGTTTCTTCCATTTGTTCTGCGATTACTGCAGCGAGCAAAGAAAAAAAGGAAAAAGTTGCATTTCTGTTGCTGCTGTTACACCAGTGCTGCAAATAGAGGTGTAAACCCTCCAGTAAATGTCACGATTAGGTACGGCAGGATGGAAACAGAGAATAGATTCCCAGAGGTAAACTCTCAACTGCTTACTTCAGTCCTGTAACCTAATGGTGTCATTACTGGAGGGCAAGTGCTACTGGCCCAACATGCATGGAGGGCCACCATGCAATGATTACTTATTTATGTTGGGACTCCTTATTCCACAAATACATAGAGAAAACAAATATGATGTCCCCTCTGTCAATTACAGTGATCAAGCATATGTGCCTGGATGAAGACACACAGCACACACACAACACACATGCTTTAAGATCAATCGGAGCTCACTGTGACATAGCAAATATTGGAAGACACTGATATTTATCTTTGGAGGAGACTTTTCTAAAGAATGAAAATCAGTTGTAAAGCCTAAATGTGTAACTGCCAATTGGTTACAGTCTATCAAATTATTATTATTGTTATTATTTATGTTTGATAGACATATACAGTCTCAGGAAACCTACACTGTTCATAGATCACAGGGAATTCCTCCCATGTTGCGAGTTCTGTAATATCACCATGTCAGCCCTGAACACTCCTATGATCTGACCTTGCGTCTGAAATGGAGGGAAGTCTTCATTTTCCATCTCCCGATGTTTCTATGTTTCTCTCTCCCTGAAGGGTTTAACCATATATATGTGGAATAATTTCATCAACCATGCTACGTCCCGACGGACCCTTTCCACTTTAAACACTTAACGGGCTAAATAAATAATGATGGCTTACACACTGTGTGTGTGTGTGTGTTAACGTTAACGGCACCAGCCACTAGCCCCGGGTCCCACAGCAGCAGGAGTCCTTAAAGCGAATAATTTGCTTCCGTTCAGGCCGCCACACTGTAGCCATTCGCCAAGCAGATTATGGGCCTTTAAGTAGCAGCCAGGCCTGAAATGTGACTCTAGGGCCCACAAGCTGTCAGAGAGGAGGCAAGACTCCTTGGAGGGAAACCGTGGGATAGGGACAGAGAGCGATGGAGACTGACAGTTAGGGGAAAAGATAAATCTATAAATATGAATGCAAGAGAAAGACTAAGGGGGAGCTGATGTGGTGTGAAAAAAAAACAAAAGAGCAATCTCATTATCTAGTGTGTTTGATGAAGCAGGTACAGAAGGGTAAGAAAAAATAATCAATACTGGTTACTCACAAAGTAAATAATTTGGATAACAGATTTAATGGAAGCAAGACGTCTGTGTTTCAACACTTGGTTAAGCAGTAATGCATTAAACTGTTCAAAATAATAAAAGGCTGAATCTGCTGATAATGAAGCAAAAATAGCCTCAATGTCACTTGTGAAGTGACAGTGATTGTTTCAAACACATGTTTTATGTCATACTTTTTTTTGGCAACTCTGATCAGAATCTGCTGTGGAGGAATGACAGAGAATGAGGTTTTGATAACCTAGATTAAAAGTTCAGAGTTTTTGAATTTGACCAAACTACAGTCAGCATCTGTTTCCAGCACAATGGTCCATGGGATCTCCTTCTTCATTCCATTCGTTACGCGGCAATGATAACATACAGACTGTTACGAACTTAAAGTTTAGACAATGTATCTCTATACACACACTTGAGACAAAGTGTGTACTGATTACCACTGAATATTTGTGGCAATACATTTTAAGTATGTCACTGGAAACATTTGGTATACATAGGTAGTATCAATAAGAAATGGGTGCCTGAAAGTCCAAATTAAGAATTGCCCATCACCTGACATCTAAAATGTCAAACATTCTCCAAACATATCCATAATTTCAAAATATTTTTAAAGAAACACTATAGAAAGAAAACATAATTGCGCAGAACCAGTCTATTAAGACAGCAGTCTCTATCCTGCTAAGGCGAGGGGCTTGCAGTTACAATAACCCAATTAAGATATCAGATTTTAATTCAAACCGTTCAAAAAATCAATTGAATCTTTCTGTAAACCTTTTGCTCTGGTTTTCTTTGTAATCTCAGCACGTTTTGATTTAACTGCACATTTCACTCCAAACTCCGAGCTCCAGTAAAACCCTGGAGAAAGCTAGACACCATCAGTTGATCTATCATGCCATCTCCACGCTGAGGAGAGGACTGAAACATCAAATCCACCACCCTCGAAATGACATCTGAACATCAATACATGGTCCCCGCCCCTCCAATGTGACAGTAAAAGCCGTATTGATTTCCGCCCGGATTAAGGATTCTGCTGGGAGCAATTTAAACATACAAGCTGAAGTCTCCGGGCCAGTGGTGAGTGATGTCTTTCAGCATGTATAATCAAATTGAAGGCCTGCATTTTGGAGGAGTGATTGTCCAGATCAGTAAAATTTCAAGAGATGGAATAAGATACCTAAACCAAAAAGAGAACCGATAAGAGTGGATAAATAGATTACGAAGACTAAAAACAAACAAAGCAAACTCCCTTTTTCTCCCTGTTCAGCACCTACAGTCTGCTGAGGTCTACCTAATGCTAAAGCTAGCAAGCTTGGTTCAAACACCTGGCACTGTAGCCAGCAATTAGCTGAGTTTTATTGGTGAGGCACCATTGTAAATAGCTCCATTAATAGCAGTGGATGTAAATTTTAAAACAGGGGGATGTTTTATGACGAATAAATTTGCGACCTACTGTTGCTGTCACCGCCACTTTTCACTCCTCCCACGCAAATGCCAAGTGTCGCACATGCGCTGAAGTGTTACCCCAACAGGAACCTTTGACTGCAGGGCCTAAACTCAGTGGAAGAAAGCATTAGTCCTCTGCGTAATTTTTCCCATAATTTCAGTAACAACAACAACATCAACAACAAAAGATAGAAAAATCAGGTTGCATAATTGCCCCCTGTGTGAATAACTATAGTGAATAAAGTTCAGCATTTTTATGGTATGCTATCATTTACCTATACCTGGTAAATCATTTTACCTATCATTTTCATGGTGGTTTCTCAACAAATGATAAGCTAAAGCTGAATTTCTGCTGTAAAATATCGATCAAACGTTTGGTTTTAGTCCTGCAGACATCTAAAAATGAAGGGATTTCACTGGGAAACTTATAATATTTCAAGATATGTGTTTTTATATTCATATCCATATGTCTTTTATGTTTTAAGAATATTTGAAGCAATTCCAAAAGATTATAAATCACATGGTGACAGCTCATATCAGTGAAAAGTTTTTTTTACATACTCATACATTATACTGCAATCAGCATATGTCTCTTTTTGCCTTTGAGGTTATTACAAGCAACTTTACCATCATTCATGACCCTGTTATTTACACAAGCAAGACAGATGCACAGAGGCACCTACAGATGTGAAGCAAATACTTGCGCACATACACATCCATTCACTTCATCCAGATTTTCCTTCCCCCAGCTGCGCAGCAGTGCTGAGGCCATGTATCCTGATGGCACTGATGGTGCTTCATGCTGCCCTCAGGTCTCTGAAGGTTAACTCCCTGACCTCTGCGGTCTCCTGGTTGAGGGTTGCTGTGATAGATAGGCCTGCTCATAGATAGAAATAATGACCTATGTAGTGCAACAACAAAAAACTATATTTTAACCAGTGTTTTATAGCTAGTAATAGATAGAAGTCAGTATATTTTAACAAAGCCGTTTAAGGCATCATCCTGCGAGGGGCTTTTGTATGCTTGGCCTCCAGTGAACTCTATTTAATTCTTTACAGCCTGTATTGTCATACCTTGTGCCTTCTAGACAATTTTAAACAATACCCCACCAGATGAAACTACCTGGTTGGGGAGAAGAAAAGCCGAGCAAACTGTTGTTTTCCTCTGCAGTAAGAGGCACAAAGCAAAGAAAGGGGAAACATAGAATTTAAAAAAGGAGAAAAAAACAGGTGAAACAGTGCAAGGAAGTCAATGAATAACAATGTTTGGGGCCAAAAATAAATTACATGACGCTCAGTGTTGCAGAACAATCAAAGCTTAGGCGAGTTCTGAACATGCATGCACTTGAACTTGGCTAAATGTTGCTCTTGAACTACTGATAGGCACTGGGAAAAACAAGCCATTAAAGCCAGTTCAGGTAAACAAAATAGGACTCCAGCGGGAACAAGCAACATTGAAAGAGCTGGGGGGTGGGGGAGAGTCTTTGAAGTGGCTCAGAGTATTCCCCTGACACTTCTGAGATATTTATTTGAATAATGTGCAGATTCACACCCGAATGAGCAGAGATCTGTACAGTGGGTGGGAAGATGACAAGGTTTAATTTTCAACTCTACTGAGGAGTAGTGAGAGCGAAGTAGGAAGAGAGAGGAAAGAGCAGCAGGGGAATTAAAAAGAGAGACGGAGGGGGAGCGAAATACAGAGCTAGATATGAGATGAGGAAGGTTGATGGAGGTATATCAGATTCCCTAAAAACATTTTGACATTTTAAACCTAAGGCAGTTTGCAGGCAGTAAATAAAGGGAAGGGAATCAATAGCAGTCAGTGATAAGGGGATAAAGCAGCTAAATATGAAATACTGCCTAACAAAATGGTATGGATTTCCAATGGGGCCATGTGACACAGGCTGCTTTGAAATGCAAATAGTAACTTATGCACATTGTCCTTCTCAGGCCTTGCAACCTATTGATCGGCTAAAACAAATTCTATTGATCACTGAATATTTAATGGCGATAATTAAATCTCTCATGGAGGTACTTACACCCCATTTCCAGTTTTCATCTTCTTACTCAGGAGACCTGCCTTTGACTCACTAACGCTCTCAGGCTCTGTAAAGAACCACATGCAGCTAATTGCAATAAAACTGGATATTGAGTTCATGTTGAGAATATTGTGTAGGTTGTTTCCTGTCAATCTGCATGTCCCAACAGGAGGAGAGCATGTCTCCTAAAAGTTTAAGGTGAAAATCACCTTGTAAAATTCTAAAGGATCTGGATAAGCAAATGTAGAACAATGTTCTTCTTGGTTGCAACATTTCAGTCAGTTAATGTACTACGAATTATACACAATATGCAGTAAATTTTGGCAAGTAGAAAAATTAATGAAATATCTAAAGGTAGTGTTTGGCTATATGTTGGCTCACTGTCATGCTGGACTTCCGCACTATAAATATGCCTCCACAAAGATATAGAATAAAGGGTTTAGAAAGTGTTTGCAGAATGGAGTGCTTCTTCTTTTTGGGGCAGGTGGAGTAGATTTGGTGTAGATGTCATTATAGTTTCACTGTGAGTTTGATACACTGTGGTGTCCTTCGCTGCCTTTATGAATCTTCTTATATAGAGATTTTTTTTCATGCCACTATGATGTGAATAACTAGAGTTTATACCGTAGTTAGCCAAATCTGTGTCTGTTCTGAATTTGAATTTTGATGTATATTGTTATGGTGTGGTGTTTCTTTCTTTTCAATTACTTGAGTCAGCGTTTGTTTAGTAGATAAAAATGCCATCTGAATGCTGCTTCAGAGTATTCAACTACTCTTTTGGAGAAAAAAGTTTACATAATGTCACAGCTTTTTTTAATTTGCCTGCATGGCTATAAAGTATCATCCAAAATTTATCAGAAATATTTCTTCTTAATCTTGCGTGTTGTAAGTTTTATTGATCTTTGTCCAAATATTTCCAAAAATAGGACAGATTTTAAATGTGGCCTCAAACTTTAGACAACTCTGCATTTTTGTATGTTACTATTTCTTACAGTTCTGTTTTATCTTGTTTATTTAACTCCTTCAGTAAATACTAGTTCTACTGTATAAAAAGAGCTAATTTGTAATTTGGCCAAAGTCCTGCTCTGATTTTCTTGCGGTATACCTAACTTCCACCATTTATTCAGTGCAAGTATGCCTTCTGTACAAAAATGTACTGCGCATACAAAACAGACGTTCTTCTGGTATGCATTGTTTTTCCAATAATAACAGAAAATGATACAAAACTATCTCTAAAACCACAATACATAATTTTGTTTTAATGTCTCTCGGCTGTTGAATAAACAAAGTGCAATGTAAAAAAATCCAGCTTTACAACAATTCACTCTATTATGTACTTGTTATACAAGAATGAAATTCAGGTATCAGCGGTATAGGAGTATGTTAACCATCTGTGGCTTTTATATTACAAAGCACAAAGTTTAATACCCATGATGGCAAGTTGTTGCTCAAGCTCTTAGGTGCGTTGTCTCTCTGCTTTTCAGGAGCCACAAACTGTCCTCATACTGTTAGGGCACAAAAAAAATGTGAGAGAAAAAAAAGTCTCCTTAATTGAGTGACATAATTTATTACATTAAAAGACTGGCAAACAGGAAAAGGTTGCTGTCAGGATAACATTAGAGGGCAGCTCTCATTGCATGGGCCAGTGTTAAACAAAGTGCCAATCAATAGCCCTTTTATTAGTGACCACAATCAATGTACCACTGACTCGGTGAGCCAATTAACGTTATCGATCACAGACAAAAGAGAAGAAGTGAAGGGGACGAGGGCAAAGTATTGAGATAGCAAAGAAAATACAGGGGACGATAGGAGAGGATGAGCTGCAGTGCTTTCCTCAGGTCTTGTTTTTCTTCTCATCTGTAGGGAGGAGGAGGGGGAGGTTGGCTGTGGAGTGAGAAGACCAGATTCCCACCAAGTGAGAGGCCCCAGGGATCTGCAGCTGAAGACACCCTGACAGAAAGCAGAGGCCCCCATATCTCCCAGGAGGAAGTGAGTATGTGTGTGTGTCTGTGTAGTAGTGGCAAGGAGTGGAGTTCAGGGGAAGCTGCTGCCCACCCTATACACCCACACTTTCGTGCACATAATTTACTAGGACGGGGGGTGAGCTGTACTGGGAAAGCAGCACTACTTGTCTTCTCACCGTTGGTTCTGAATAGTAATGAGGTCACAGCACTCTAAGGTCTCTGTGCATGCTCAGCTCCAACTTTCACTCCAAGTGGGTGACCAGTGTGCATGTGTGGGCCTGTATGTGTGTGACCAGCTTGGGGATGTACATTACATAATTTCCTAAGGTCTCTGTATGACACAAAAACTGCATGTGACATTAACAGTCAGGGATGCTGAATTTGTCTAAACTGCCCACTCTTCATAAGGAACACTTTGGAACACGTTTACTCATGTAACAATATTTTTTTGTTTTTCTGATTACTCATGGATTCAGTCATCTTTACTCTATGTTATTCTCATAATTTGTGCACCAATAAGTTCACACCCTCACAATAGCGCTGCTGATATTCAAGTACCCCCTGTATTTTCATTTGGTCTCCTGTTCCCAAAGAGAAAGGGGTCAGGAGGACATCTGCTTCATGTCAGCTGGCAGTATAGTACTTGTCTCAGGGGTTATCGGGCTCCCTCTATCAGGCTGTGGTTGGAACATGGACCTCTCCTTCCTGAAGGAAACCCTCCGAACCAGCGTGTCGACAGCTTGAGAAGGTGCGATGGAGAAAGAAAAGAGGAAAGTCTGGATGGGGCTGGAAGGAAGACGACAGAGGCAAGGATGAGTATGAGAGAAATACAGCAAATTACTGTGTTTTTTTTAGATACGGTAGGACCAACACCCTGTATTGTATTGTAGTTTACCCTGCTAAATTTTTCCATGTTACTTTGTTGATATTATTAAATGGAAAGCCCAACAGAATATTTAGATTTAGATGCTGAAGAAAACTCTCCATTTTAATTGTTGGTTTCAATGTATAAATAGAAAATGTGGGCAATTAGTGATATTATTTATCACCATATCTATTTATTTTTATATAATTATCTGATGAGCATTTGTGGAAGTCCCTCCATAATGATAAAAGTTCCACATGTTGTCTATTTATCTGTAAGTGTGATCTAGTCAACTCACAGGACAAAATCCACGAAAGTTTAATATCAAGCTTCCAACAATACTGGAAAATAATAAGGGAAAAATACACATAATCTCATATATCTTACAACATAAGTAGACATTACTCTTGCATTCACAAATGGTGAGTTAAGGAGCTGTTAATAATTAAATGGCATATTATTTATTGTCCTTGCCATTATGCTTTAAAGACCCATTAAACTTCAAAACTACTTCAGAATGAACATAACAAACTTAATATTGTTCTCACTGATGCTGTTCTGTCTTCTATGTATTACTCTTTGTATTCATCTAGTGATGAGTACAATAACTGAAAGGCAGTACTTTAGCCTTTTGAGGATTCATGGATAGTCTATATGTCTACCATCAACTGGATTACATTAGTGCTGACAAAGATGGGCATAAAGGTAAGCAGAGAGAGAGACCAAGTATACTGTACTCCGTATATCCCCTCTTTGTGAGTCAAGGTTTGCACTTCATCTGGACTGCTGTAGTGCCCCTGTGTGTATGCTACTTTAAAACTAAGTACAGAAACACGATAGTGGAAGAGAGAATGAGAATGTTATATACAGTATAACAGTGGTTGCCACACCGCCTACCAAGATTGCACTTAGACAAGATAGTTGAAGTAAAGTCAAGGACTTAAAGATCCAATAAGAAAAAAGAAGACAAAAGTAAGAGTGATTGAGAGAAAGAAGGAGAATGAAAAAAAGGCAATGCAGACAAGCTGCAGTATGTGAAAATACCGTTAGTGATGTGAAAGCTTCAGATGAAGTGGAGCGAAGTGAGCCCCAAAGCCAGGGCTAAGTGAGCAGATTAGAGAGACCGCACAGTGGTATCACTCTTCCACTGCATTTTCTGTCCTACTGGCAAAGGTCAAGCACGTACTACAGCCACACAGTGTACATACTGCAGGTATGTACACATAGTCACTACAGATAAAAAAGTGTTAATGAAAATAACATCACCAATTTGAGCCAATAAAAAGGCTCATGCTTGAAACACAAATGGCACTGTGGCATATTGTAAAGTGGGTAGTTTCATGCTACAATATGACAATGACCCCTTTAACATTCTCAGCTCACATAGCTGCTTCTGCAAAACCAGGTATAAAATCTGTGCTGTTATCAGCTCCAGTGCGTTTGCATTTTACAAACCAGAGTAAAGGTATAGTTATAATGCCATTGCCATTCTTATTATCTCATTATGAGGAAACAGATTATTATGAGAAACCAATTAAAATAGCATAAGAATTTAAAGGTTTCAATGCAAAATGTGTGTTGGCCGTCTTCTGACAAAATACTTGTAACTTGCCCAAGTTAAGACCTGATGAAAGACATTGCCCTGTGTTTCAACCAAAGGATTTAATCATTTCTTTAAAATGTGTATAATACTGTGTAGTTGAAAATTATTTTTGATACATAACACAATGTTAGATATTATTTTCTTCATTCAGTACATCCACGGTGTTAACAGAACATTTTTTGTTTCACCACCAAATGATTGAAAAGTGCTAAAGAACCCAGCTGACCCCCAGCTAGACAACCCTGGCTCAAGTTCCTTTTTCTTCAGTTCAGCACAATGACAAAATAATATTACAAATTATTTATTCTCATTTTTGCTGCTGCTAGGTAAAGCTGTTGCTCTACTTTGTCACTGATGTACACTTCAATCTCTCTGTGTTCTTTCCCCATTTAGCCTAGAGGTAGCACTGTATATTTACTCTCAACACCTTGGGGTGACATTACTGTGCTTGCTGCTGCTGCTGCTTGGAATTTAAGCTGCGCTCCCTACCAAAGAGCTGTGTTACAGCCCTCTTAGACACAGCCGGAGCTGACTTGTTTTCCCACAAGCAATGTAAACACAACACTTGTTGAAGGACCCTCATTCACCATATATTTAAAAGGAATGCCTTGTCGCCCCACCTTTGCCTCCTGCACCACTTTCTTTTCCATATTTTACTCCTTATCGTCCGCAGAATAAATATCCTTGAAATAAGTAGAAAGCATGTCTACAATGTGGACATCCCAACTTCAAAATGTAAAACATCTTGAACTGAGCAGGGTAAGAGGATATAAAAAGGAGCCAAGTTGTATTTCAAGGATACTGGCTCCTACTAAGACATGTTCAAGTTCATCCAGGAAAGAGGGGTCTGTGGAGATCTGATCCAATCTTCTTGCCTTCTCCAAAGTAAGCTTGACAATTCAGCAAATCAGAAATTAGCCTTAACATCTTAAAATAGAAACATGAATAGCTGTTTTTTCCCCCTTGTTTGCTGTAATCTGATGACGCATTTGCAATGAGGCCAAGGTCAGGGTAGATTCAGCAACCATGTACAAACTATTTTACTTGACCAAGCGAAAAGGCTAATGAAAGGTATATGATTTCATCTTCTCCACAGTTAAAAGACTCGTTTGATGTTGGCAAGCATGTAACATCTGCTTTAAGTTGAATGGAGTCAAGCTGGGGGTGCCCCATTCTCTTTCCTTTCTTCTGCTCACAGAGCTTAAATTGGGACAGAAAACAAATCGGAATAACCACATGAGAATGCAAATCCAACTGATGAGGCTGAAACTGTAGGAGGCAAAAAGCATAACATCATACTGGATGATACTGGATTTTGGTTGTGTGAACTTATGTTTTCCACTAAATATAAACAGGATTTGATTTTCTCTGCTTTCTTATAACCTTAAGATTGAAACATGGAATATTTTGTGTAACTTTCAGATGCAATAAATTCACCAAGGAAAAAAAACATCCTCAGTTATGGGTAGAACTTCTTATATTGTTCTTGTAGAAGTTTTTGTATTTATACTGCATCACACTGGGAGTTTCTGAAACACTGTTTGTCAAGACCACATTCAAAAGATTTCAGATTTTTGTCCACAAATGCAATAATACACATCATTAGCTCTGCGGCCTGACACACTGTGGCTGAAGACAAAGACAAATGCTACAGGAAAAAAAAATTATTTTAGCTGCATCTGGATTTAGTTGGGAGTCAACCACTGACTAAGCAGCAATTTAAGAAGAGAGGGCTCAAACAACTGAACTTTCATTGGTAAAACTGTGATTGCCACCTTAGCTCTTGTTGTGACTTGGGCATCCATGCAACCCACACAAAAATCAATCTGGTACCAGTTAGTGCTGACTTGGCACACTTACCTGGGCATGAAATCAATCAGGCAGATTTTCATATACCTCTAGCAAAAGCAAAGGCTACTCGATTATGGTAACCAGCTGATTACTATGTCTCTTTGGCAAGCGGGGCAATCAAAACAAACACACACACACACACACACACACACACACACACACACACACACACACACACACACACACACACACACACATATATCAATCAGTGTTTATCTGTACACTGTAATACAAGACTAATTCACCTCACTACACAGCTTTGCTCTTTGGCTTTAACCCTTCTATTGGTGTTTCATTGACCTATGGGAGTAAAGTCAAAGAGGATATGTAAGGTTTATAGGAAGAGAGACATTTGCCTACATTCCACTGGGCTTCTGAACTTCCAGCTGAACTACGAGCATGTGTTAAATGCAACACTGATGTTATCAAAATTGACACTGCTATGTTACAAGAGAAAAGAGAGCAGCTCAGCATTCTCCATCACCATACACCCACGTTTTATGCACGCACAGCCACTGAAAAGTTCACAGCCCTAACTCACTGCCAGGAACAGAAAAGAAAAATCCAAAACAATCTTTATTTATTTATTTTTTATTCTTAAAGAAGAGCAAATCTAACTGTCAGCTCAGTGAGGATTATTTCACCATGGCTGGCTCCCCAACTTCCCCTCCCGTAATCCACCCAAAAAACTCTTGGTGAAGCCTTTCAAAACAATTTATGCAAACAAACATCAAGCTCAGCTATTTGTATTGGCACCATTTTGCAGTAAACCAGACTGAACCAGGACCAGATGGGGCTGGGCCTTTTTAGTCTCCATGTGGTGCAACACTAGCTCAGCAGACACACTCAACGAAGAGCTCTGTCTTCTGTACTGAGGAGTGTTTCAATATTTATACCACGTTTCATCACTTCCCCCACTTCTAGGTCTGTATATGTATATATGTGATGGATTACGGCACGAACAGATAAAACCATAATGAATATATTGCAGCCATTTTGCTATTGTATCGTAATATTTTTTTCACAAATTTTAATTGTTTCCATTGAATGCATCCTAACGCAGACCATGATTTATATGTGCTGGGCTACTTCAACAACAAGATAATACAATAATGTTGAAATCAATTTTGACAAGATTCCCTGCTGAGGATGTATGGCCATACATGAGAGAAAAGATGCCAGTACATACCATGACTGGTCCAGCGCTGACAGCAGTGGCTGTACTGCGGCCTGTAATTGGACTGACAGTAATAGGAACTGTCTTTCAGTCTCCGTGGGCCCTAGCAATAGGCCACAATGCTGCTGTGGATTTAGCAGCTGCAGTCAGATGGAAACCATGTAACAGCAGTTTACCCTGTCTTCCCTTTTCTTCCTACATTTGAACGCTGACATGATCATTTATGAGTTGAGTGAATTTCATGGCCCTTGGGCCCTTGATTCCTGGTCATACGCCAACATGCGATTTTAGAAATACACGATTGTCAATGAGAAAATGAGCCCTCCATTCATCATTCCTGAAGAGTTTCTTTTTCTTTCCTTTTCTTCTTTTTTTGAAGATACATGTATTTACCCGACAGCAGCACTTTGCTGCTGCTGGCCCTCTGCCTTGAGGGAATGTTCGGTTAGAAGTCAGCACCCATCTCAACGAAGACCACACATACACGACAATGGGCATGATAGCAAGGTGTTAGCATAAAAATACTCCATATTATCAGTGGCTGAAGTGACATTTTTGATCATGTCTATTTTCAAATTTCAAAGTTAATACACAAGAAAGCACAGATGTCGTATTGTTGCCATAGCATGCAGCAACATGGATACACAACACTTGCAAACAAGAGTTCACATGGACAAAGAGCCTAAGGCCTCCACATAAAAGCTGACACGAGGAAACATACACCATATGACTGACCTACAGCCTGCTTGTATACTCAAACATAGACCTCCTGATACCATGTGGAGAAAATAGATACAAATATTTCCCACTTATTCTCTGTCCTTCTCTCTCCCTCGCTCTCTGCCTATCTCTCTCTCTCTCTCTCTCTCTTGCACATATCTACACTCACACAAACTGTGTAACAAGGCTCTCTCTCCATAAGCAGTTATTTCCCAGAGTTACTGCCAGGACTCCCTCTCTCACTCAGTGACAAGCAACAAATCCCTGACACCACCACTGATGATAGCTTTACAGTAGAGCCTCAAGGGGACTCTGCCAGCCAGCACACACAAACAACACACATGCCTGCATATCCACACACTCCTTCTCTCTCACTCACTCACATATTGCATCCCGTGAGCCTCAGGGGCCTCTGAGACACAGGGCTCCCAACAAAAAATTTCAGAGGTTTTGTTTGACTTAAACATCTGAATACAAGCGATCAGCGTGGCAGTGGTACAAATGCAACACAAATTATGCTTGTCCATTCATGTACAGATTTAAATTCTAAAAAAAACCCCCAAACAACTATATGTGTAATTATAGTCTTTCAAAATATATATTGTTTTTAAACCCAAGGTACCAATCAGACTGTACCATACCACAGTGAGTGGCACTACTTATACAGTAATCAACGTTGTACTGTCATCACATGCAATTATCCTTTTCTTCTCTAGACCAGATTGATTTATTGAGACAATTGTCATGATGTTACACTCACCCTATGCCGTTCTTTCTCTGTTTGATGAAGCTTTAATGACTCCCTGTGCACACTGTAATTACTCGTCAACCCTGGAGATGTTTGTTTTAGTGTTAACCGACCACTGCTGTGACCATATCCTCCATGGGTCTATTATTTCTCATTACAATATTTATTACTTTTCCATCCATTTGGGTAATTTAGCAATATTAATAATGGTTTTCATGGGGTACATTTGTGTGTATGCACTATATGTGTGTGTATGCAATAATTCCAGATCACAAGTGCCTTGGATTTATTGGCATATACCAATTTGGCTTTAATGAGATCACACACCTCCAGGTAGGTGCTGCTTCATCCTCTGCTTAACTCAGGGTTCTTCCTCCATCTCTCTGTCTGTCTGCCCTTATTACCATTTCATACACCCCTCTACCTCCACCACTACAGCCCCCAACCCCTCCTCCATCCTTCTCCTCCTCATCTGATGAAAAACCAGAAAGGCTTTGTGTGGTTCATTAAGTCAGCATAGGAAATGTATTAAGTAGGAGAAGAGGGCTGGGAGCTATTGAGTGTTGACTTAACCTTTAGAGTTTTTTTCTTTTTTTTTTTTTCCAGTCGGTGATGCTTCTAATGGAGAATGCGTGCATTACTCAGTCTCATTAGTAACCACTTGGATCTGTCAGAACAAGATATAATGGAGCTTTGGGCTTGCTTATTGTTAAATAACGTGAGTGAATGAGCGTGAATGCCTTTGTCTGCTAGTAGTTAAATGTTCTATTATATGACCAGTCAGGTCAAATGGTATGTCTACAAATTGCGACTGCCAGACTGTTTCAAGAAGTGACTTTGTTTTTGTTGTTGTTGTTGTTTTGTTGATAAAAACATCTATACCTGCATGATGCATAAACCCGGTAAGCTTTTTATTTATTCTGTACTATATTGGGAGTATTGGTTCTGTTGTTTCTTGTCCCTCACGACTGTACTCCAGAATAGATTATGTTAATTTTAACACCATCATTCTGGGTCTGAATTAAACCCAGTGCTTGTGGACAAGAACAGGGGACAGGACTTATAGACATCTTACAAAGAAGCTGAAGAAAAACGGGTTTTTGATGTAAGAAGTTGCTATTGTATCCCTACTATAGGTTTAGTACTGATGAGAGAGATAACACACTTCACCTTAAACTATATCTATGGAAAAAAGAATGAAATCTAAGAAATGACAGATGATAAATGACAGAAACACTGTTACTATAACAGCATTTTAACTGCTAAAAAAACTCTTGTTACCATGTGACTGCTAGGTAATCCAGACAGAAGAGTATAAAGAAATGGCCCAACATTTGGTTGTCACACAATTTAGAAGGAAGGGCACTGTGGCCAGTCTGCCATTGCAATTAGCATTCATTTTGGCTTTATTCAATGAGATCTACACTGACTACTGGGCATGCATTATGCATGAGTCTGTCCATATGCACTAAGGCCATCATGCATGCCCTTGTAGAAACGCAATGACCACTGGCATGCAATTACATTTAACTTGTGCACATTCTCTTGTGTGCTCATTCTTCTTTAATGGTTGTACAGGCTAAAATTGTGCATTCTCCTTATATACATTGTGATATTCGTCAGTAGTGAGGTAAAAATTATACATTTTACAAATTGATAACATCTGTTAGTCAAATCCTTATAAGTGTCCAGTTAAAACTATCTACAAATAAAACCTGGTATTCAGGAGGGGGGGTTTCAGACAAACATAAGGCTTAAGTATTCTTTTAGCGCTGTAGTTTTCTGATCATGATAAAAATATATATATAAATATGGTTAGAGTAAGGAATATAAACAAGAATCTGCAAGTATGATTGCACTGGCTTGTGCTCTACTACAGAGTAACTTGTATCCTTTTTTAATTGCTTCCTCTATCCCTGATGATGACTGATTAAAAATAAATACATAAAAATGATGGTGGTGGAGTAGCAACAACTTTTTGGCTGCCTGTAGAAGTTGGGAAAACCTAACCTAATCTAACCTTCTAACATTTAATAAAACATTTCAAAACATCTGAAAATTCTACTGTCAAAAAGCTGAAAATATGGCTGTTTTACATATCTCTGTAAAAGCAGGTTGTCTGGATCTATAAGCATTCCTCACTCATCTGATTCATACCTCACTGTTTCATCAAAAATAATGACAGTGTTTTACACTGTCATAATGGCCATTTCCTTTTTCTTCTTCCTCTACAGTTTATCTTCTTTGTGTTTATGTCAAGAACGTAATGGAAATGGTGTTATGATATTGTGAAGTTCTCTAGGCTTTTTTGTATATGTATTTGTTTTTTGTTTTTTTTTAAATTGCTCGTTCTGTTCCCTTTTCTGTGAATTTTGACTCAAGAGAAAAAAAATGAACACAAGTGACCCTGTGAGATGATGCTGAATTTGATGTAAATAATTATAAAATAAAATTTTGTAAAATATGATTTTAACAGGGGAAATAATAGCGGACTATGGTTTGTTATCCAATAAGTTTTTGCTGTAGCTTAGTGGCCTTTCAGAAGAAACAGGCACTTGTGTGGACAAAAGGCATCGTTTCTAAGACTTACTGTTGACCGTGGGTGTTTAAAACGGCATTTCTCAAAGCCTGGACCGTGACAACTCCGACCATTTTATCTCTATGAAGAATCTCTAACGGGAGATCTTAATTTCCAGCACGTGGCTCTTTAGCGCCCCTTGGAGAGAAAGCCCGTAATCGCAGATGCGTCTCCTGGGGAGTCAAAGCCATTCATCAGCCAGGGAAATTAAAGGCACTGGAAAATTTGGCTCAAGGTATCAGTCGTGACAGCGGGAAACTTACACTTCTCTAGACAAGCAGAAATGGGCAGATCATATGACTCAGTTAGACCGATCACCTCTGTCACTGCCAACGCAAAAGTGGCGAGTGTAGAAGAGAAATAAACAGATCTCTTACCTACCGGTAACATCTCAACACACGAAAAGAGGGTAAAGCTTGTTTATGTTTATGGGAGAGAGTGAGACAACTGGTAATGGCTGAGCTCCTAATCTAATAAGGCTTAAAATTATTTCTAGTTTCATTCACTGTGAGGCAGCATCATTCCTTACCCATCTTTCAAGTGAGCATCATTCAATTAAAATGCAATTCTCGTCGCCCCCATGCACGGATATTTAATTAGACTGGGGAGCACGGCTTCCAATGTCTTTTTTTCTAGCATAGCTCTTCGGATTTCACCTCTAAGGCATATTTTCACTCTGTTCCTCGTTGGTTAAACAAGGGCATGTATCCATTTGTTAATTGATACAATTACGCATTACGCGTAATGGTCACGTAGGTCTCCAGGCGCGCATCAATCACTGGTCTATTGACCTGCCAAAAACCCCTCTAACCGTTCCTACTGGGACTGCCCCTCTCTCTAATAGAGAAAGATAGAAACATCATCGTCATTAACTCTGGGATGGACCTCTGGCCAAAGAGCCAGAAGCGAACAAAGGTCGAGATTAAAAAAAGTATTAGAGGTCCAGCCATCTATAGCTGTGATACACTGTAAATAATACAAACCGTTTTAGGTATCAGTTTTATCTAAGCAGACAATAGTGCAGACTTTTCTAGTTTAGGCAACATGTGTTATTTCTATTTGTCTAGATAAAGTGAAAAAGTAATGAAATATCTCACAAGACACCCTAAACATCCCCAGTGCTTCTCTCTCTCTCTCTTTTCTTGTTTATTTAACTTCACAAAGGGTTTCCATATTGCATTGTTACAATTCAATAATAATGAACAGTGGTGCAATTTTCCGAGACTTTACCTCAGAAAATCGGTAAAGAATTCTATTACAAAAGCGGAACAAGGCTGTGTACAGTGCACCTTAAGAAAACCCTGTGTTGGACGTGATTGGCAAAGACATTATTCTATCCTTGGTACCCTGCCGTTCCGGGATTACAGTGACGTCACGCTGATACCCTTGCATGGATGAATGCTAAAGAACTATAGAGCCACAAATAATAGCACAAGCAGAGTCCATATCTTGGAAGACTTACGTTATCCTTTAAGCCTCCTTCAGCTAACACAACAACAATTTTTTTTGCACTTAATGACGCTTAATTTCATTTCTTATTGGGTCCTTGGGGGGATTATTCATTCATATAAAACAATCTGCAGCTGGTGTCAGCCTAAAGTCTCCCTCCTATGAGTGAAGTCATCTATTATTGAGCGAAAGGCCGTGCGTGGAAATGTGTGTAAGACGGTGGATTTGAAGTAGAATTGGTTGCAATCGATCAAGGGTGAAGAATATTCCTGATGGTAACAAAAGAAGCAGCTATGTCTTTCTCGCAATTTGGATATCCCTACAATGCAACTTCACAGGTAAGACACTTTGCTTTTCATTTACCCTAAATATAGTGTATACAGAAACAAGACTAAATTCATATTTTTCCTTTATTTCACCAATAAGAAGGCTTTTACTTTTTTGAGAAACATAAACGAAAGAGTGACTGCTTTGACAGTATTGACAGCTATTTTCGCGTGGAGCTTTTGTTGTTGAACCAAATATCGATATACACACACCCGTGTCCAATTACACTGAATTATGAATGAACTCACGTGTTTTTCTGATGACAATAGAGATGAATGTCACCTATCGCACACTACGAGGTGTAATTGGGCTGTTAAGCATGCTGTACACATAAGCAAACTTTCTGATGGAGTTGTTTTGACATGTACGATTGGAGTATTTTCAAAGGCTTAAATCTTTATTAAAGCGCTTTATTTACCTTTTTAATAAATTCTTATTGCTCCAAATGACAAGTTCGAAGGAGTTCAGGTCGATGAGGAGACAGAAGTTACTCTCCTGAAAAAGTTAACAGACAACTTCTCCGAGGACAACATTTTGACTTTTGGCAGAATGTAAACGTCAGATCGTTGCATTAACATTGAAATTGGGACTTTGCTGGCAATTGCATTTTGTTTATTTATACGGAAACGATTTTTTTTAAATTCGGTGATAAAATGAAGCAGGTCACTTTTTCTTGTTCATCTTCATATCCGAAAACAACTATTTATGTCCTTTACATTCGTATGCAGTTTAAAGTAGTGAATTAAAACTGTTATTAAATTTTGGGGAGAAAAAAAAGAAGACAATGACATTTTATATCTTATCGTTTTATTTTTGCCTGCGACCTACTTTCTATCATTTCACGGATTCTCTGAAAAGTGACTTACCTTGAATTAAGGCAGGTCACAAGTAAAGGCAATGACACCTGAATCGTGATCATTCAAGAGCAGCAAACGAAATCAGCTCACATTTACCGGTTGCTTTAACATTTTAAGACACTAAAGCAACTAGACTAAGGCTAAGATTTTTGCAGAGCATAGCCCAGTCACTTCAGAGTTCTCACAGACATCCACATGAGAGATGAAACAGCCAGTGACCATGTCTATCCACAATTCTCTTCATGCAGTTTTTCGTGTCGGCAAACCCCAGTACGACTTGCTGCGATTCGATTTCCAGGTCGGTCTCTGACGGGACAGGCAGCTCCCAGACTGCCGCTGCCGCCGCCGCTGCCTCCTTTTGCTGCCCGTCCTACGAGAACCGGCTCTTGGCAAGCAGCCGGACGGAGCTGAACGCAGCGCTGGGGATGTACAGCTCTCCCTACGCCGCAGCGGCCGCAGCCAGCCAGAACTACGCCAACTACTTCCCCTACAGCACCGACCCATCCGCTATCTACTCCACTCTGGTGGGCTCATTTGATGCGCAAAAGGGGGAGGGGGGGTCTCAGGCTGATCGATCAGCTAGGTTTATCAATTTATCTCACACTGCAAACATATCCGTCTCGATAAGCCTTTTAATCCAACGGCAGCTCTTATCGCACTTCCCCTTCAAAGCAACAAAAGAACGAGGAAAAAGAGACAGGTGAACGAGTAAAAGAGTCAAAAACGACTGATTTGAACCAAATTTACTGTTAATTTAAAGTTAAACCCCCTTTTTGTGTTTTGTTTTAAAATATTGCCACTCGTTTCTGTAATTTGGGGGGTGGGGGGCATCAGATTCTTCTAGAGCAAATTGTTTACTTTAAAAAAAACGTAGAAGTTTGAGTTGTTGCAGTGCAGCTGAAACTTTTCTTTCTATTTCCGTCTATATTTTAAAAAACAAAATTAATTAAAGTTGACTGTCTATTTAAGTATTTTGCATTATGTCTAAAACAATATTGAACTAATATTATTAAAAATGTTAACAACACATGTTTTTGGACATCACATCATACTTCAAACACAATGAAAATACATATGTGACAAACGATGCCACGTATGGGAAATCTTTTCTGCCTCTAATAACTCATAGTTTGAATCATTTGCTTGTTATTTATTAGCATGGAACTAAGATACTTTATACATGAAATAACTTTCAAATATCTTCAGAATGCTAAACTTTCAGAATGTTTATAATGTATAACAACCGCCTTCTCTTTTACAGAATCCACAGTATGACATTAAGGACAGCACAGGCACTTTACACTCTGGCATTACTCAAACTGCTGCGTACTATCCTTATGATCACTCACTGGGACAGTATCAATACGACAGGTAAGTTTTACGTCATTAAAAACAACCATTCAATGGTGACACATTTGGATCTGAGGTCTGAGTCTAACTCTATAGTGGAACCTGGATCTGGTGAAACTGTATACATTTCAAACAACAGAGAGTAACAATATAGGATACCTGAATTAGTAGTCTACTATATAATTTACCATCTGCACTAATGGTGACTCTTTCCCTGGCTGAATGTGTGTGTGTGTATGTGTGTGTGTTTCCAGGTACGGGACAGTAGATTTTAATGGCACAGCCAGAAGAAAGAACGCTACACGTGAAACCACCAGCACTCTGAAAACATGGTTGTATGAGCACCGCAAAAACCCCTACCCCACCAAGGGGGAGAAGATCATGTTGGCCATCATCACCAAAATGACACTCACTCAAGTATCCACCTGGTTCGCCAATGCCAGGAGAAGGCTTAAAAAGGAAAACAAGATGACCTGGTCACCAAAGAATAAGGCGAATGATGACAGGAAGGATGACCTTAACAAGAGTGAGCAAGACGGTGTTACCAAAGGTAATGATTTGCATTTTTTTTTTTTGTTGGTAAAAATGGTTTTCAAAGTTTAAAAATTATTTAATTGAATGTATTTCTTATTTTTCCATGACAAAAAGCATATTACGAAAATAAAATCTGTTCTTTCATGTAGATTCTAATGATTGCAAGGATGAAAAGGATTTACATCTGAGTGATCTGGAGGATATGGATGACGATGACTGTGACAAGCTGGACAGTGACTGTGAAAAGGTGGCATCGGATGAGCATGACCTACAGAGGACCATGGCAGGATCTGGAGCACCTCAAAAAAGAGACTGCAGCTCCGAACTACACCTGAGTTTAACTAACAGCTTTCACTCTTTCCCTTGTGCCATCAAAAATGTCACCACCCTTCCTCCTCTCCCGGCTGACTTCCTGGATCCTGTAGTGTCCAAAGCACCCTCCTCAACCAGCCCAGCCGCAGGAACTGTGTCCCTGTCGCACTATGAAGCTTCAGATAAGCCACGGATTTGGTCTCTGGCTCGGACGGCAGCTTCGGGGGTCATTCTGAGCCCTCAGCAGCATGGCTCTGAGCTGAGGACAGGCAACTCAACCGGGGACTGCCAGCTACAGAGCACCAGACTTATCGGGGCTCCCACTGGACAATGTGCAGGCATTAGAGGCCTTCATGAATCTAGCAGTGTCACCAATGTTGAGAGCCCCTTTTCAGAGGGCTCGTCCTTGCACTCAAAGGTCTATGGCACTAGCAGCTATGGTCCCAAGAACCTCCAACTTCACTGTTCATCCTATGCTGCACTCCCAGATACATGTCAGTACTCCACCATTGAAGGTATGTCTATCTTTTACCTGCTGAGTTTCACATAACAGATAATATAACAGACATTGATGTTTGTCTTTTCATAATGAGCCACAAGCATACTGTTTTGAACACATTAATGTACACAATCCATTTTCCATTTTTGTGTTCACAAACACAATTTATGAGTTACAAAGTGGTGAGGGACTTTCTGCCAACTTGTGCTTGAAGTAAGCTTCTTAGATTTGTTTTCACTTGGGTGTGCAGGATTCTCCAGTGGCAAAGCAGAGACACAGTCATCTGACCTCAGTGAAACCTGTGGGACCGTGCAGGGTGACAAGGTCACTGCATTCAGACCAGTGATGAAGAGGTGAAGCAGGTGAGAGTCTGCACTGAAGTGGAAAAAAATCAGTGAAGTCATGACACACACATACAGCTTTTCACACACAAAGACAAGAGGCAAGGAAAAACATCAAACACTCACAGATAAACAAATATGCTGACAGAATGCACTTACTCTTTCTCTTTTTGTTTATATGTTGCTTATTTTTATTTTATTTTTTCTATCAGATTTGCAGATTGGCATGAGGGGATAATAATGTGCATAGTGTCAAATATCATTCATAAACTCAGTCAAAAGTATTTCAGTTCTTCTTATGCTCAACTTCTTTTTGGAAATGTTTCATACCATAAAGTTTTTTTCTTTCTATTTTGTGCGTTTATTTCAATCCCTGCTGTTCTTCCTTCTAGATCGCTGGAAATATACCACAGTAACTATTGGGACATTTATTATGCACTAAATGACACACCGGCCAACTAGCGGCCTCAGTATGACACATGGGAACTACCTGGCGCTGCTGCAGTGTGAGCTGTCAAACTGTGGACGTGGCTATCATTTTGCACAACATTGTTTTTATGGTGTTAAAGACTTTATGCAAAAAATCTAGATGCAAATGTGTGAGACTGGCCGAATAAAAAAACGGCCGAATTTGTGTATGGCAATCGTGTAGTGTAGCAAACTTATTTATTTCTTTACGTATTTATTATTTTGTTATGTCGTCTGTTGGTTAATTATTTAACGTGTTTATTGGTTGACTTTGTATCTCTTTTGAATATTTTGTTACACGTTTTTCAGTTTTTTGTGGCTTCGTGTCATTTTGCCAGATGTAAAAAGAGAAAAGCTTGTCGGACTCAAAGCTGGCTATGAACGACTGGATCCGCTGTGGACTTGGAAATATGTTTTGTCCCTGTGTTAAAATGTGAGCTTCTCCTGTGTTTGCCATTCATGACATCTTTTCTAACAATACATTTTTTCCCAAGAGCTTTCGTTTTCTGTGCCGTGATTATTTATACAGCTTAACATCCAATCAGGCAATTAAAAAACATTTGCGTGTGCGGGTTTGATCAAAGTTTATCATCTTGACTCGATGTATAAAGCCGCTGCGCTGATGGAAGGTCATAATTCAGAGGAGGACGTGAGTGAAATCCACAAGTTGTGGAAGAAAGGGGACATCATCTCTCTATTGTCAGCATCTAATCAGAAGTGGCATCAAACACTTTGTTACTGTTCAGGCTAAGCAACGAGGGAGGAACATAGAATGAATGCTGCTTTGTCCCTTGTGTAGCGAGCCTCTGCACTAACTTACCATTGTGTTAATTAAAAGGTCATTTGTAGGATCAAACCCGGCAGAGAGATTCACATGGTCCCTCAAAGTCCCTTTGATTTGGATGTTTTGCCTATAGACCGTCTCGTTATGGCTTAACTCTTCTGCCTCTTGTACAGACAGCGGTATTAAGATGATCACTGTAGTGTATGATCCGCGTTGACGGTCCGAAAAAAGTTTTTTTTTTTTATCTTCCTGTTTCAAACTTTTAAAATCAAATACTTCTGTAGTAAAAGACGTAAGGTGCTGTGCGTATTTATTTTGCGCATTACTCTTCTGAACAATGTTAAGAAATATTCAGCGTAACAATTCGAAAACGTGTTTTTTCTATGGAGACCACTCTAGAATAGTCTGAAATTAAGGAGAAAGCGCATTTTAAATGATTCATATAGTTGTTTCAAATTTGCGAAACGCGTTTATCTGTAATATTACGTTGCAATTTCCTTCAGGGAAGTGAAAGAAGTTTTATTTTGTTTTGTTTCTGAGTTAATCTCCTGTCTTAATTCCTGAAAATCGTTATTACATGAGCAGGAAGAGATTTAGATATGACTGAATTTAATTCTATACCACCAGCGAAATAATACCTGTAGACCAAATAGCCTACAGTCCCGTCATTTGAGGTAGTACTTGTCGGATTATGCTTGTAATAAAAGTCTTTTCCGTATTAAGGCAATTCGGGCTCAGTTCATAGGCGCTGTGGTCACCCCATTTGTCCTTGGCCAATGGCGTAGCTGTCTGTAAATCCAGGAAAGTCTACATGATGAGGATGAGGAAGGTCAAGAATAATAACTTAGGCCTATTTAAAGTTTTTTTTTTCCAGTTCAATTTCCCTGCTCTGTGCTAATCTGACAGCCAATAAATGATTTGGCTGAAGTGAAAGCCAAAAGCAAATATATTTCTATAGACTTTAATATTTCTAGAAGATTTTAAATACAGACAAAGCTCCTTAAAGATCTGAGACTACTACAGCTGACCCACCAAAAAAGAGAAATAAAGGGGAAGTATGAAACTAACCACTGACATCCTTAAAAACTGAACATCACATACTTTCTATTGATGGTCACATATAATAGATTACAAATGCATCCCATAGGAGGTATATGAATTTCAGTGTAAACTTTATGTAAAGTTTTTTGAGCCAAGTTGCATGTATAGATCATTTCTTTAGGCTGACAGCTGTAATACAAGACGTGTCAAGCTGCTAACAACTTCTCAACAGTAACAGTAACAGGACGATGCTCATGATGGATTGCATTTACATTCAGAATGTAGGGTATGACATCAAATGTTTACAATCACTTTTAATTAAACCATAGGCCGTAAAGGAAAGTGGCCTTATTCTACTGAAGGCAATGATACATGTGTGGTTGGATTAGTAGCATGGCAATCTACCTGGTGGGGAGTTAGATAATGGCCATTATGGGTTTATATAGCAGCATATGCCTGAAGCAGCTAACAGGTCAATTAGTCTGTCCTATACACAGAGTTTTACATATGGTGAAAGCAGCTGCACAGAGGCGAGGCAGTCAAGGCATACATCAGCCAGCTGTAAATGGAAGCTGATCTGGATGACAGAAACTTCATTACTGCTATTGACATCTATTACATGGTAATGGTTGGGGTAGGTCTACTTGTATCTGTGTGTGCGTGAAGAGGGAGCTAATTACTATGATTATTAATACTAATAATAATAATAACAACGAACCACACTGGCAGTAAGGATGAATAAATAGGCATTTATCATATTTTTGTTTTTGTTGCAAGGGGGAGGGGACCGACAAGATTTTCTTTTTGTTTGTCTGACATCTATTAATCTGAGGCGAGACATGAAATCTGTGGCAAACTACAGTGATACAGAATAATAAGTTCTTTAGGTGGGATATATGCACATCTAAATCTCCCTAATACACACGCTCCTCCTGGTAAATTACATTTTTCATCTGGGAGGGGCGAAATGGTATGTGGCTATGAGAGCATGTTTGCATAATCCAAAACAGATTTTAGATAATCTGTGAAAGAGGCACAAATATGCAAAATAGAAAAACAAGCTAAGCTAAATATGAACCCTTAAATAGGTTTGAAAATATCAATCTGTGACCATACTTGTCAGAGTGCTTTATTATAATCATTTGGCTTTTGCTATCAAACACTTCCACAAGTTTTTACACTGACCTTAATAATCCCACCCTACCCCAGCCTCACATTGGTCTTTTCTGTGCCAAGTTTCTGCTCGCGTCCTATGCTCTTTTCAAGTCAGCAGGCTAGATGACTCACATAAATGGGCAAGTGTTGTGTGAAGTCGGTAAGTTAGTATGTGGAGAAAAAGGAGAAGAACAAGCATTTTTAAGGTAAAGTCTGCTCCAGCCTAGCGATAATCCATTTCACCCCAGTATTGACAGTGACATGTAAAATTCCCATTTTGAGCAAACCAGAAAAACATAACT
The DNA here is from genome assembly GCF_036321145.2 of Pelmatolapia mariae. Taxonomy (NCBI): domain Eukaryota; kingdom Metazoa; phylum Chordata; class Actinopteri; order Cichliformes; family Cichlidae; genus Pelmatolapia; species Pelmatolapia mariae. Next base: position 31,413,765 of record NC_086227.1, on the reverse strand, counting down.
AATTTTAATAACTATTTAATTTACTTTTTATTTTATTTTATTATTTTTGTCTCTCAGCAAAGCCCATAAAAACCTGAGAGCATTTTAACAATGACTGTTGTATGCTCTGCAAATTAAGCTATAGGTCAATGTGGGTTAATTTCTGACAAAGCACCGTCAGGAACATCCATCACATGTGCACTTTACATTCAGGGCACTACTAATGAACATGGGTCTGCATGCGATGTAAGAGAGCATGAATTATTTTGACACTATATCAATGGCCTCTTTGTATAAATAGGAGCCATAACAACAACTACAACAACATTACAAACAATAATTTGCCCTCTAGTCTGACAAAAGAGCCAGCATGGAGGTGCCATTTGATGTGTCCCACGCTGGGCAGCTAGGGCTCATAAAACAAAGTCTTTGTAGCAATGGCTCAGAGTTCAGATGAGGGGGACAATATACACACTTCATTACATTTCGTCAAAAGGCGCAATGAAATGTGTGTGGGACATTGTTTCTGTGCATGTCTCCCTCCATGGAATTTCAGATTGCCGATGTCGCTACAAGGTCTCTGCTAATGAGCTTTGTCAAAGACAATTAAAGACTTGGTGGAATGGCCAGTGAGGGGATGAAAAGCTGGCTTTGTGCAGTTTGGGTAGATGTTGCATTGCGACCCCTGATTCTTTCGGTACCCTGTGGTTGACCTGTGCTTCACATCCAAAAACAGAAAAAAAAAAGAAAAAAGAAAGAAATCCAGGCCTCTGTTGCATCATCAGTGCCATACTTGAGGCAATGTGATCTGCTTCAGCTCTCTTTTCCCTTTTCAAAAGTGTTCCCAACAGGATCCCAATGTACCAGACTAGATATGGAGCATGGCACAAAGTGATATTAGTGCTGCCATTTCCCAGGGCCGTGATTCTTTTGTAGACCTCATTTCACTTTTCCAAAGTGGGGTCTTCAAGTCTACTCTGGGTTGTTGAGTGTGGGAAAGCCGATGAGAGGCAAAAGTTTCTGTTTCATCTCTTATCTCAATTCACTGACAATCTGTTACTGCTTAATTGAATAGTGTGGAATAGTGAGGTTGCCCCCCCCCCCCCCCAGCTCAAGTGATACTACACCATGAAGGTAAGAGTCTCACAGTAACAAAGCTTTACATCTTTGCTTTCATGGCTTCTCCTGCTTGTCTAGTGATTCTCCCTTGGTGTCGGTTACACTGCTAAACCAATGGGCAAGGTCAGTCTAATACCCATGATCCACTAGTAATACAGGAAAGAGTGCAAGTGGTACTGAGGGAATAATATGAGCTAAGAAGCCAAGTCAGATACCATGAGGTGGAAAAAAAATGAAATCAACTTTATTAAATTCTGGTAGAGGAAGTGCTTTAGTGTGTATGCATGTGTATTGCACCTATAGAATGCAAAACCTGTGTGTCCTTGTTCCTGTTATCTTCATTGTTGTTTTATGTTTGTCTGCTGGCCTGGCAGTTTTCTTTTTCTGACCTTAGGTCAGCATCACCAACATTAGAATAATCTTCTGTGCCATTTTAATGCCCTTTAATAATCCTCCACATCTCATTTTTTTAATCTCATGCTCTCCTTCTGTTTTTCTTCCTCTTTATGTTTGGCATCTGTTGGCCTTTAGTGCCTGCTGTTGACTTTTAAACAAGGTCCCTAATTCAAAAGTCTATAAAAATCATGTAATAGCAGTAAATTTAACACTAATTTTAGATATGAATCACAATATAACGTGTACATTTCTTTGAAGTACATGAAAGAATATTTAGGCATCCTTTGCTAGGCTGACAGATGCTCATGGAGTCTTCATCACTCTAGGTTTAAATTATACCCCATAACATCTTTCTGCAATAGCCTATCTGAGCTTTGATCTCCTATAAAAAAGGTAAAGAAAAATCATAACAGTCACACTTTTAAGGTACATATTTATGTTTGATTTTGAGTGAATCTAATTAGCTCCTTCATGCATCATTTTCCAGCAGACACGATGTGACAAACTGCTCAGTATCACTTGCAGAAGGGCTTAAAGTTTATGACCAAATGGATAAAAAAAAAGATTTCCCCAGCTTTTGGATGGCCTAATATGCTAAATATTAAACTTAATTTTACTAGCTAGACAGAAACATGACAGCAAACAATGAATGAATAAAAATTTGACATTAAGTTATTCAACATTAAATTAGGTGAGTGATCTCTGACAACTAACATGAAGAGACAATGAGAATTTATTAGCTTGTGTATATGGTGTTGTCTTTGTATTTGACTGTAATGTTTTTTCTACCTTTTAGATAGTGTTTAGATAGTGAAAGTGTTTTGTTAGTTGCTCTACCTGTGCAAAAAGTAAAGTAACTGTAACCTTTAACCTATTGTGAAGCTAGGGTCAAATATACATAAAGTTATAGTAACACAGTGAGAAAAAAAAAGTTTTAAATTACACTCCTGGTGCCAGAAGTAATAAGTCTTTTAGATGAGATTTCACTATAATAAAAATCTGTTTTGTTTCTTTAAAAAAACAATTCTAGAACAACCTATACAGAGACATGTTTTCAAGTTTTCATTACATGAACACAAACTACACACCTTGTCAAACTTTTTTTTACGATAAAGCAGGATACGCTGTAGAAAGTCACAATATGTTTTTTTTTTGCTGCGCTGTGTAGGTGACAGACTGCAGAGGTGTTCATTTGGACTGCAGACCAAAACAGTGTTCAGCAACAGTATTCTGCAAAGCAGCAGCACTATCAATTTTCTTCAATTTATGTCTCCAATTTCCTGAGTTCAGCCTGTGCCAACACCACTGTAGAACTGACAGATGAAGTCCAGCATGTAAAGCCAGCAGCTTGTCTCTCTTACAGCAATTGACACTTTTTTCTTTTTCTTTTTCAGAGATATTCAGTACAATGAGTAGCAGTAGCACCTATAATGGACAGCTTCCTCCACCTGAACACAGAGTATTTCCACTACATTAGTTTCATTGGCATCATGCGGGCAGGAGGAAAACTCACAGCGGGGCTGTGTAACAGTATGGTGTCGACAGCACACTTCTCCACTGGGCTCTGCTTGGGGGCCTGCCTCTCTGTGTGAAGCTCCTGTGTAGGATTAGACACTGGTGTGCAAGTCAAATGGTTCCTAGCTAATGGAGTCTCCACACCTGCTTGATGTCTACATCGGCTCTGCTTACTGTTACTCATAGCGCTCATATATCAAGCAGACACACGAAGGAATGCAGAGGCATTTCCAAGAAAAGTATCTCCATGATTACAGAATGTATCATTACTGTGACAATGCTGACCTCAAAAAGCTATGCATGCAAAGTGGATAAAAATGACAGAAAGCCATGCTGAATACCTACAAGAAGGCTTCTGATAAAAAAAAAGCAATTTATGACACTAGACAGAGCCATATAGGCTATAAATCAAATTATGCCCTATAAATATGTGCTATATGAAATGTGAAAAAAATGTTTTTATTTATCATAAAACAAAGTGAATGGACTGTCATCAAGAGTCATCAATGAGTAGACTGTAAAACGTCACACAAGAAGTGAGTGCAGTGGTTCAAAACAAGGCATTGTTGCTGCTGTGGCATGCCGGTCGTGACGTGGTTTCATACACTGGAGCAATAAGAGGCATCAAAGGGGCTATTGGAAAATGCTCAGCATGCAGAAAGATAAACAGCTGAAGGCAGAGTGAAAAGAAAAAGAGTAAAAGAAAAGGGGAGGGGAAGAAGGTGCCACTCAGACCACACATTTTCAAAGTTCACTCTTAAACACAGTATGATCATAAAAGCACGAGTTCCATTATTCACAGCAGGAATTCTCTCGCTTATAGCAAGCAGGTAAACAAGCCAAACCCTCGAGCTGTGTCAAATGATGGAGCATCATAATTATGCCCTTTTTATTGGCCATCTTATTCCAGCTATGACTGATGTAGCTCAGAACCCTAAAGTGTTTCCATTTGCACTTTCATGTGGCAAACGAGCAGAGAAGCCACAGCTCGCCTGCGTTTCAAAGGTAGACTTGACAAATATTTATGGGCTTATGTGAAGTCACTTTTAATCAGAGTTGGTGACCCGTTCCTTAGGAATGTGGCTGCTGCAACATGCTTATCTACTCCAGAATAAATGATCCTTCAGAGGACCCACTGTGCTTGCATTATGTGGTTGTCTAAAAATAATAACTGACACATTTCTTTAGAATCACTCATAATCAAGAACCCAGAGGAGGCAAATGCAAATTCCTGCTGTAACATGGCAGAAATAAATCAATGACCTCCCTCTACTGGTCAGAGGCCAAACTACAGTAGAGTGAATTACCAGCCCTCTGACTGTCTGTTTTCAAGAAGAGATGAGGAAAACACAGCAAAGGTGAGCCAGAGGTTGTCACTGATATATCATGCTAACATAAATCAGACGTTATCATTTTTGCTAATGTCTGATTTGGATAACTATTTAAAATACTGCATTTTGTTGTATGCGTTTTTAAATTTTGTTTTGTTAAAAAACAACAAAAAACCCCAAACAATTCACACACTGAAGTAGGAAATTTTTTTTTGTTTAAAATAGAAATTACAGATAAATGTTCCCAAAACCTCTAAAACGCTAACATAATTTTACTTAAACATTAAGACAGGTACTATTCAGTTTTCAAAATATGTTTCTGTATATAACTTGGAAGCAGCTTGGGATATGATGTATGGCAAAAGAATCCAAGAGCAGATATGCTGATGAAGTACTATTAATAGAGATTACCTCAAACTCCCCGAGTTCATATCCAAGCCAGTCGAGGCTGTAATCCTATGGTTTAACTTTTTTCACTATTGTCCTCACATGACATCATACAATGTTCTGTGCTGTCTAGTTTGAAACCTAGATTTATGACACCAATATGTTCTTTTCCATGCTTTAACAGCCTATAAGGCAATATGGGAGGGCTCCCATAGTGAAAACAGATATTTTCCTCCATATTAGGAGTTATGGGGAGAGGGATCCTTAAAAATGAAAGCCATAAATCACTTCCCCCTGTGATTATACCATTAACAGGAGCATGGTTTTGTCGTTTAGTTCATGCTAATAGTTTGGGCTTGAGGTTGTGGCCGTGAAGCAACATATGTTCCCATTTGCCAGCAAGAGGGAGGCATTGCTAAAGCTGAGTTTGTCTTGGTGGTCCTGCGTTAGTGCTTTAGCTTTCTTAGGCTGATCACTGTAGATGTTGTCAGCATCTGCTCTGGATTTTGCCTTTATTTTTTACCACTGTCTTCCAGTTAGGTTTCTATATTGGGCCTGGTTGTGGTCTTCCAAAGAGACCCTCTGAAAAAACACTGGATGCCAGTAGAGTACATGCTAAATATGTTGCTAATTTTAAACTTGGCATAGTGGACTACGAAGCTGCCACTAGCTCACTGGAAGCAGGCGGGGTCAGCCCCACTGCGACCACAACCACAATACAAACAAAGCATATGGAACAGCAGCTTCCAGTGTATTACTGACAGTAAATGTTTAGAAAAAGAACTTTTAAAAATAACCCAGTGTAATAGAATTAGTGCAAGAGGGGCGCCTGGCACCATACCCATTTCAACTGTTACCAAGAAAGCGCTGCTGAAAACAGAATTCTGAAAATCCAACTTTGATAACCTATTTCACTGTGCATGCTACAGCTGCCCATGGCTGCGAGTTAAGCAATAGATAGTGCCTGTGAACGTTTGGCAAAAGTGAAATGATTTGTATACATTTCTTACCTTGTCCAGCACAACATATAAGCTGCAAACACGCCGCGTGTGTCAGTGGAAAATCAATGCTATTACATAGATGTGCAAACTTTGCTTTGATTTGGATTTGCAGCTTCAGATTTTTGTGACAAGCAAGCAACTTTTATTTCATAGGTTTATGTCAGTCTGTGTGAGCTACTTGACAGTGTAAAACTCCTGGTGATATTCTCTGGTTTCTTTCAGCTGTTTCTTCTCCCTTTTAGTTCAGGGGTGGTGACTAAAGTCACTCTGTTAAACAGGATGTTGTTGCTGGGCCCTGCTGCATCTGTCACCCATGGAACTGCAGTGACCTCTAGAGACAGTTCCCACCACATACAGTGTGACGGCAACTTGAAGTGTTTTGGCAAAAATTAAGTGAGGTAGGAATGTGTTTCTGTGTACGTAGATGTGTGCAGGGGTATGTGACAGAGCGAGAGGGAGAGAGCGAGATCACAGACCAGATGCAGACTGCTCGAGGGCCAAGTCTAGATGCGCTGTTAAATACACGTGCACAGGTTAAGACTAACATGCGTACACATTAAAAGTTCATTCGAGCACTCACACAGTTAAACAAACAGAAAATGACAAGAGGCTGGGCCACCCTGCAGATCATCCTGATCAGTGTGGGAGCCACGTCTTCTCTGATCTAATATGTTTAGCAAACATCCATTTATTCTCCCCAATCAATAACACAGAGCACCATGTGTTTATGACTCTGCTTTAACTCACTCAGTTCATCTGCAGTTCATCCAAGCTTAAACACTGCTCTGCTCTCTTGCCTGCTTCAGTCAATGATCAGTTTATCACTTTTCTTTCTCTCGCAAATTTTGGAGTATGCTGCTATGTTTTCAGAAGAAATGTGTCCGTATACATCTGTGAGTTAAAATCTTTGACACCACCACTGCGGTAGGAGAAAAGCAAAACTGCATTTTACGCTTCCTTTTAGCAAATAGAAAATGTTTTGATAAGGAAGCAGATGAAGACATACACATTTCCAAGCTCATTTTGATGTGCGAAAGCGCCACGCCAAGAGACAGAGTGTAACCTTCAGTTGCACTATGAAAGTAGAAGGACTCTAGCTTTAAAAAACAATTTTACGGCGTCTTCAGACACGCTGAACGATTCGCTACGGAGACTTTACACCCCCAAATTCCCAAGGTATAAAATTATCCTGAATAAAATGTTCCAAAACATGGATGTGAATCAATATCAGATGCAGGCTGACTTTCATTTGAGGAAAACCAGCGCTTACTTTAACTCTAGACTGGTCAACATAGTGTATCTAGTACAGAATAGAACACATTCACACCACCAAGTGCAGTAAACATATTTTATATGGGTAGTTATTATTGTTATTATAATTATCATTCTGTGTGTACCATAAAACTGGATGATGGAGAATATATGGATGGTTGAGGCTGCAAATAACAGTTGTGGTGGAGGGCTGTAAAGCTGTCCCTTCTCTTCTGTGGTAGAATAAATAACATGCATGTGCTGCATGTGCATTTGCATTTATCGAAAATCTTCTTTCTTCTGTGAGGTCAGTAGGTACGATGACACTAAGATGTTTATTTGTCTTTACTGCAGCTTAAGAGTAATCAAATTTCTCAATTTTTATATCAAAGAAAATCCTTATGTGAGAGATGGAATATAAATTAACATAGTAGAAAGCTGGACAATATATATATATCCCAGGTGTGACTGTGTTCAGTACTGTTCTTGTGTGTGTATTAACAGTGCAGTATGTGTTTCCCATTAGCAATGTACAGTATAGCAAGGGGCCGATGCACAGATGCCCTGAGTGGTGCCATACGGCCGATGGCTCATTAGAGCTCAGATGGAAGACATGAATCAAAGGAGGAGAGGAGAGGAAACAATCAATCTGCCTAATGGGAATCCCCTGTGAGGAGGCTGGACCAGCGGTCCCAGTGCAGCTGTAGCCGATTTTATATGTGACCTCCCAACTTAAACGACCCACCAAAATGTCCCCACTGCTGCCGTTGCCACCACCACTGAAGAGCATGGGACACACACCAAAAGGCACAAGGCCCCACAACAAGCTATTAGCAAAAGGGCCTCCCACAGAGTATGTGTGCGGTGATGTGGTTTTCCTAGACTTGATGTTTTCATTCATCTCCAATAGTCTCCCGCATGTGTTGTCCATATCCTTTCTAGCAGCGTATGACACCCAGCTTGATGTGGGGGAGGGAGTAATCAAAGAAGCAACAGGGACTGGATTTATAGCATGGAGGTTGCTTGTGTCCTAGGAGATACACAAATAGAATGTTTACTGTCAACGTGTGAGGTTGTGGCCAAGATTAAGACATCATTGTTGTGGTACACTATAACTAGCACTTCATGGGGTCAAGGTTAGGTTTGGTGCCGTAGTTTACCTGAACGTTCCCCCTTTGCTCTTAAGTCTTCAGACAGCTTTCAGAAGCTTTGATCTGTCACACCACATGCTCTCTGCCTGCAGAAGACTACTTATCTATTCAGTGTAGAGTTGCCAGAAGCCCTTTAAGAATCGAGTTATGCTAAACAGAGGTTGATTTAAACCAGAGGTTGACCTCTGACCTTAGCTTAGAGGATAATGTCCCAGGCAAGGAGAGCAAAGTCCTGTTACCGTCCATGAATCAGGCCCCCACCGACATTATTTCAAAATTGCTTAGTTGCATGGAACTCCCTTTAGTGCTGAACGGACTTTCATAAAATTGATTTTCTGAGTACACCCTTTTAGCAGCTATAAGCTTGAAATATGAACCCTTCATTGCTGAAAGCATTTCATTTTTTTGCCCCTGTGACTAATGATCCAGGGAAGAAGTGTGTTTGAAATTCTCCTCAGCAGCCATTTCCATAATTAAACACTGCTAATTATAGAGCTTTGGCAGACTTTAAACAAACAGGCACAGTTGCCGAGCATGCTTTCACATCTTCCATTTGGAAATTTATGCAAATTGTAGCCATATCATGTGTTTTCCTAGAAGAACCTGACAACATAAAGACACATTGCTCATGCTCGCAAAGATCAGACAGAGAGTAATGGTGAGAAGAAACTGACAAGCAAGCCAGCAGCGGTTTGAAGGAAATACCCTGCACAGGTATGATGTTCTGCACAATGAGGATCAAAGCTTCCAAAGTATCAGATGACTGAATATATTCGCATACATGTGTGCATACATGAATATGCATTCATTCATTACTATGACCACCCTATGGTAGTAAAACGCCCCTGTCTTGGGTAACAAACATTTCTGCATTGTTGATTCTAGTGCTATGATACTGCTTGTCAATTTATCAGCCTTTGACAGCAAGCCACTAGAAGCCATTATATCAAACAAATGAAAATTATATATGAAGATTAACATCAAGTCATTTGTTAGGGAGAAAATAATACCGCTGGAAATAAACAGGGCACAGAATTGAGAGCTATGCTGCCAGTAATTCACACATCAACAGCATTTAAATTATTAAAAAGATTGGAAATCATAATTGGCCATATATTTTTCGCATTCTTCTCCACACAAATGACTCGCCTGGGGTACTTGACATTCAACAGTGGTTTGTAATGTAAATGACAGAACGTATTTTCTCCATATCTTAACAGCGGATGGAGTGATTGACTACTGAATATAAGCAAGCTACAGGTGTGGGTCAATTATCATTTGAATAATCGAGCACCAGTGGCTGCCTGGCTTGACTGTGAAGTGTGACACATTTTTATCTCTATGCATTTCAATGAAGTCAGACTGGTACATAAAAGGTTATCACCTAGGAAACATATTTGCCTAGGCGCAAGTTAAACAGGCAAGTGAGATCAGCATAGATATTCAATTTAACCAGTCAACCCTGACCTATAAATATTTCAACAAAACCCAATGAGGACCCCTCCCTCCTCCCAACCCCCTTCTTTCCTTCTTTGATCCAATTCCATTTCAGCAGCGGGAGATACGAGGGGAGAGAAAGAGGAAGGACGTGGGGGAAAGAGGAGAGAAATGAGAAAAGAAAGTCAAACATATTGTAGCTTATCTATTAAGTGAATTGTTTAATGCATCTGCCATCTTCTCACCCTAGGGAAGAGTGCAGAGTGAGAGGGGAGAGAGGGGACAGATTTACACTACAGGGCACTAGTGGCTCTAAAGCTGAGGAGGAGGCATAGACAAATCTATAGTTGTGAGCTGACAAATCTGGCCTGACACAGTGCTCTGTAGCGGGTAGACTCAGGAGATGGGCATTAATCACAGCGTGTGCTCTGCTGAGAGCACAGGCACACTGGGGACACCTCAAAGTGAGCTGGAGGTTATACAGGCGAGGGGATTAATCAATACAGCCCGAGCACTTAAAGCCCCAATGGTACCAAGGTACAACACAGTCACCCTGGCCGGCTTGTTCATACACTCGCTCACAGATACATGGAAGCAGAAGCACTCACGCACACCTGTACATTTCCTATCCAATAATGTGTAAAATGCATTCAAAGTTAGAGCTCTAAGCAGCTTCATGTGCATTCAAGAACATTTAACTCAACACCCTTTCTGACCACTTGTCAGGAAGTGTGCGATATATGTCCATACAGAGAACAAAAGTTAACGTAACTGACTTAACTATTACATACACCACCTTAACGTCTTTTCTGTAACTAAACTAAAACTGTTTGAGCGATAAGAAAATGGTTAATAGACTGGTTCTTATATAGTGATTTTCCACTCTCCCTGAGCACTCTATACAACTTGCCTCATTCACACATGCACTTTTATTTATGCTTTTTCTGCGTAAGTGTTTTCTATCTCACATTCTCACACATTCATTCTCCGATGGATGCATTGGAGAGCAACTTGGGGTTAGTATCTTGCCCAAGGACATTTGGCATGCAAAGTGGAGCAGCTAGAGAGCAAACCACCAATCTTCCAATTAGTCGATGACCTGCTCTACCTCCTGAGCTACAGCCACCCCTAAATGAAAACCTAACTGAAAATTCTTCATTGGAGCAGAAGCTACTTCACATACAGAATTTCATTTCATAACCTTACCTCATCTTAGGGGTGGGCACAAGACCTAGAATGCCACACTGTGCTGTAATTACACCATTTCCTTGCCACACCAAGCTGGAATAGTGGGGCATGTTGCTAAATAACTGCAGTTACCAATGTGCAACGAACCCCTAAAACCGTCTCAAATGCTGTGTCGATGGCTAATGCCACCCCAACCCTCACTCTTTGTAGGAGTCTGCCACCCAAAGAGAACTTGATCAGCAGCTTTGGCCTGACAGCAGATCTGTTAGACCCCCCCTCGCCACTTCATACAGCTAGTAAGCAGACAGTGTAGCAGGAGGTGAAAACTCCAGCTATTTGTCAACGTGGCGCCTGTGTCAAAATGTCAGGCCCGGGGACATTCCCTGTGCAGCTGGGCTGTTAGCTAAGGAGACAGGCCGTATGGTCGGAGCAGGAGCATGCTGTCAGCGACCAGTCAAACTGCCTGAGATCAGCAATCAAGAAGCTTTTTCCCTTTCTCACTCCCCCTCTTTATCTATCTATCACAACTCTCCTCCATGTGCTCAGTGTGATTCTTATCTATCTGCAGTTTTTTTTCCTGGCTCTCTCTGTGTCTTCTGTTGACTCTCAGCCATCATCCTCAGCCTCTCCATTTTTCAAATTTGAATATTTTGGTCCTCCACATTTTCATAACAACCCATTTCTCTATAAAAAGATACATAAAGGCAATAAAGCCAACCTTTTCTAGCCATTGGTAGAATGCATTGATGTCAGTCATTTCATCTATCTGTCAGTGGTACACCCTTTGCAGGGACTTGGTCTTTTGTGATAGTTCCTTAACCTGTTCCTCATCACCGACTATCTTTGTCTGCTTCAGGCACTCTTGGAGCAGCTCATCTCAAGTGCAATCTTCCTGATGTATTCATGGATGTTCTGTATTTCTTCCTGACTCACTAATTCTTGCCCTGCGTCTTTCAGTTGCTTCAGGGTGTTGGACTTTGGGTGGAGACCTCCATGAACTGTGAGGAGTTTTCATGTCTTGACAGCAATGGGATCTATCACCTCCTGTGGCTAGCTGGGTATCCAATGACCGGTAGAATGTATGTATTGATAGCTCAGATTTTATTCCTAATGCTGAACTATCTTCTCATCAGCTGGCTTACCTTCTCGAGGTATTTTCCTTGGCTGTCCAAGGGCCTTCCATCGTCATCATGGTTTACATTTTCCTCTTGGATACTCAGATACTAGGACACCAGACACTACTAGCTATCCTGTATGCCAGCTATCTTGCTTCTGACCTTCCTTCCTTTGTAACCATTTGTCTACACTTATTTGTCTACATCACAAATTCTGTTGATGTGGATCAGTAACTCATTATCTTGCTCACTTCTGGCATACTGCTTGATGTTATCCTTGATGTACAGGAGGAGAATGATGGTCAATACACTCCTGAAATATATACGCATCAGCTCCTAGTGATAGCTGGCTTGTGGCTTGAGGTCTATGCAGAACAGCATAGACTGTAATTGATTGTGACATGGAGTTGGTCCCTAGTGTTGTCCATCATAGTCCCACTGAGTTCCTGATGAATGTTATTCGTATACTATTAGCTTTGTATAGTGCCAAATACTCAAGTGCTGAGTCGCAGGCGTACTTATAGTCAATTCAGGTGGTGCCCAGGTTTATCTGACTGGTCTCAGAGTCTCAGTATACTGCTCTGTCAACCAAAAACTAGTGCTTCCACCATCTGCCATTATTTTCAGTTGCAATTTGAACTGCTGTCATTTGTTTACACATGTGCCTAATCAGGCTGGTTGGTAGGTTATTATGTTTGCTAAGACAAGCTTCTGTATTTCTGAGAGGAAGATAATTGGCCAGTAGTAAGATGATGTCATACCCTTGTGGAGATCCCTCATGATCAGAATTATTTTCTCCTATGTTAGCCAGTCCACATGAGTCCCTGCTGTTAGCAGGTACTGTTAGCTTCTTTAGCCTGTAAGCATGGATTATATCAGGTGCTAGTGCTGTCCAGCTCTTCATTCTTGAGACTTATGTTATTATGATGTCTGCCTTTGTGATGTTAACGGGTTCTTGTTCTAGGAGGTTTCTGTAATCTGCTTTTGGGTCCACCAGGCACTTGGTGTTGGTGTTGTGCAACACCTCTTTCTCCCAGATGTTTTCCGAGTATTGCCCAGTGCTCTCGTACTATTGTTCCCTAGCATCTGAGAGTACACTATGTATGGGCCATCGGAGAACAGGCCATTAGTTCTCTTCGCCTCCATTTCTCTGGTATATCACTTAAGCCTAATACTGTGAGCCTTTGTTTTGTAGTTTCTAGAGCCTCAATTATGGACATTATGTTGTACTTCTTATCCACCCAGGACTCGTCTCTCTCTCTCTGACATTGTTTTGCACCTGTTAGCCAACAGTTTTTTTTTATATGTGTATCTAAGATTACAGTGGCAGTGTCATTTATGGGCTCGTTGGTTTCAGTGATACTGAGGATTTTAGTGGTAGTGGTCTGATTATCAGCGAACTCCAGTTGTGTGACTATCTTGAGTCTGGCTGCAATCTTTATCCTCAGCTGAGTAGAGGGACCTGTTGTTGCAGGTGGCTGGGCATCATGTAGTTCAGTTACACTGCTCACGTCTAATACGGTCAGCTCATTATGTCAGTATTGCTCACTATTGTCTTGATGCATGCTCAGTCATCCGGGTAAGGAAATCCCCAAAAGTTGATGCTGTTCATCTGAACAGCATCAACTTTTTTGGGCTTGCTCACTATTGCTCTGGATCTCCCTGGATCCCCAGCTATTGAGCTCGCTCATCTACGTAATGTGTTTGTTTTTTTTTTTGTTTTTTTGTTTTTTTTTAATGAAACAGAGGTTTAGTAAATTGTTGAGTAGCTTTTCATTCAAGTTTCAAAATATTATTCTTAGATAGTGAATTCTGTTTTGTCTTTTGGACGTTCATATGTTTTCAAAAACAACTAGAAGGGTTAAAATCTCACATAGCAAAATAGTAAACATATTTTTATTTGCTCAAAGAGACAAGTCTAGGGGTGATTTCATTGTCTATCAGGCTGGATGAGATGCACTCTCCCTGGAGAGTACCAATCTCAAAAGATTAAGTGCTGAAATAACAACAACAGAAAATCAAATCAAGTAACATATGAAACGTGAAAAAACAACATTAACTGTATTCATGAGCGACAAATTCATTACTCTATCTTTTCTTAAGCTTCTTTGACTTGGCTTTTACAAGGAGAGGGTGGAGGATTTACTGTGGCAAAATGCAAACAGGGTATTTATGGGTCAAACACAGCCTAGCTGGCTTTATGGCAGATTATACCCTTTTTTTCCCTAAAAGGGAGCACAAATTCGGTTCGATAGTTGTTTGATAACACTTTACCGCATTTAATTCGTAATTATTTTAGGTCATATGGTCCAAATGCTTCAGGAGTCAGAATGGTGCAAGTCTGGGGGAGGTTGGGGATGACAATAATGACATGGTAGTAATTGTTTGTGTGTGGGTGTGGATGTGTATTGTTTCTCTTACTCAGGCTTGCCTACCTCTCCCCTTTTCTGTCCATTTTGTTTTTCTTATCTTAACACCCCTCCCACAGTCCATCTGGTACCTTTTGCTCCCCCTAAGAACATGGGCCGGTGGAATTCCCTGGCCTAATTAATGAGCAGACACTCACAGACGGCCAAAGGCTCACATGTCTGTCTCTGTGCACCTCCTTGCCTCAGGAGGCCCTTTATTGAAAAGGGAAATAAATTAGATCAACTGGACAGAATGTACCAGCCAGCAGCATGAAATGTCACACACAGTTTTTGAAAGGCAATTATGCCCTTTTACACTAAAGTTGCTGACTGTCAATGGTTTGTGATTGTCTTTAAAACCTGAACAGATGAAGTGTTTCTTTGTTTACTCTAGAATTGCGTTCAATATCTATAACATTTTAAAGATTTTTTTTCTATATGCTTTGAAAGGCTAGAGTCTAGATCCTGGACAGAACATGTTTCTACCAAAGACTGATGGATAATTATATACATTCTAATTTCGAAATGCTACAGTAGCTATGAGGCCACCCACACAGCCACACTGGGATCTAAAATTATGTCAATAATTTCATCACCCTCTCCCTTCCCTAGTGCCAAACAAGTAATCGAGAGCTCTCAAGAAAAGAAAGAGTTGCAGAAGAGTGACGGGCAGAGGGCTCAATTGCAGTTTGTCTGGCAGAGTGAAAATGTACAAGAAAGTGTGTTTGAAAATATTTGCCTTTTTCTTGTCTCCTTTTGAGTTGTGACATTATTAGTCATGTGGTACATCAATCATGCAGTGAGTTAATGACACATCCAGCCCATGAATCTTTCAGCTCCTTTCCCCAACTTCAACAAGGCATGCTGGGGCTGTTCCTGCTCAGCAGCTGCTGGAGTGAGGCTGTGCCGGAGCCCGGGTGTATTTGCCAGCAACAACACTTTGATCTCAGCTTGTGGAACAGATAGCTGTGAGGCTGGGCCTGAATCTGGCTAGGCTGGAGTCTGGATGGTTTGCTGCACAGTGCATACACAGGAGGCCCTTTCCCATGGGCCCTCTTCCTCCCTTACTTACTACAACATGCACTCCATTTGACAAAAAACTGACCAAAAAAGTACAAATTAAAATACACAATATTTTCCTCGGTGTGGCACTTGTGACATCACATTTTCATATCTGTGTAAAAAGCTTGTGCTGGTGATTTTTTATAACCTACCTCAAAGTTCCTGCAATAATTAACCAATTGTAGAATCTGATATGTCTATGTTTTTTGCAATACACCTTCAGGCCCTACTTCCTATCAGTTTTCTGAAGAAGCCAGAATCTGGGAACAGCCGGCTCCATTCACACTCTCTGGGCAGTTCCACTGACATACTTTCCCTGCTAATGGGGCCACCTGCAGGTCTGCACAGGGCCCAGTCCGGCCAGTGTCAGAGGGGAATGCAGACAGAGCAGGCGGTGACGTGGGCGGGTGGTGGTGCAGGGCATCTGTGACTGGCACCAGCATAAGAGCTCTTTCATTTCCCCCTGTTCTGATGAGTGCCATGGGCACACACACAAAGCCAGGCGCTGCTACAGGCCAGGGCACCAACACATGTCAGGAAATACTTTCTCTGTGATCTGAGTGAGCAGGGCCCAAGTTAATGCTCCCCTGACGTTTGGACAGCAGAGTAAAAGCTGCAGAAAATGTAAAAAAAAGAAGAAGAAAGGACCATGCAGAAAACACAATGGGAGGCCAATAATTTTACTCTTTTAAAATACTAACATCCATTGTAAATAAGTTGATTTTGAGTGCTAGATTCACTCAAGCATCAGTTATTTGAATTAGTTGATTTGCACTTTATCTAAATCCAAGTTCCCTTTTCTGCCATTAAAACACATTTTGAACTGCGTTTTAAGAAGCAAAATTAGTTTTTTCCACTGTGTTTTTTCCATTATTCCCATTATGTTGATGTATATAATATGATTTGATGTGATACAGACAACCATGTTCTATACCCATACATGCACTATATCTATCATCATACAACACAATACAGTCGAGTCATTTTTAGGTGGAAAACATGGTTAGGTTGACAACTACTGTGGACAGATGCAAATCAGTTTTGCTGTTTACCCACAATCATTTCATTTTTAAGTTTTTTTGTAACATATTGATTCACCACAACCCTTTATTCCACTCCATCCCACCACCCTAACATCACCACCTGTCTACACATCCTCCTTTTATCCCTCACAATCACTGATGCTTTGTTACTGCATCATAAACACATCTTGCTGTTATTCTTCTTGGGAGATTTTGATGCTGTATCATTCATTATGATACAAAGAGAAGATATTGTGGTGTGCAGTAAATTAGTAAAACTATCATCTGACATACTCTGATGATGCAATACATAATACAAAAGGACATGGTATAACAAAATATCAATATCCAGTCAAATCTTGTCATCTAAATGTCTCCACATATTCTTTGCACTATAGTGACAGATCAGTGGATATTTGAGTAGTAGCAACATGAACATTATACTCAGGTTCTGTGGCACCAAGGTGTGAATGTTTGAACCTAATCTAAGTTAAACTCTACTAAATCTAAGAGCTATAATTTAAAACACTGGGTTGATACTATTTATTTCAGTCTGCTTGATTACAGACTGCTGTTACAATAATTTAGCGTTAAGTTGAATATTTAAAGCAATAATTACTAAAATAAAGTTCACAGTAGAAACCTTGCACACGGCAGCAATGAGGGGCTCTCAATTAACAAAGCCTGGGAACGCCTGCTGCCTGGGGTGTAATTTCCCTAAACACCATCTTTAGGAGTTAAAGAGGGATTGTAGGGAGAAGACCCTGCCCTGAAGCAGCCGGGAAAATTTATAGGTTTACTTTCCCCATTACATCAGAAAATAATTAGGTTTTGAAAGTAACCTTATAATTTTATTGGCTGATGAAGTCCATATATCTGTTTTCACCCTTTTGTAATTTTTAACATTTCAAATTTTAGACAAGTAAACCTCTCTGATTGTATATGTCCAATTAGATATTTACCTATAACATGGCATGCATTCTTCTATGCAATAATATTGCAGATGGTGAGTGAATATTCATATTACAGCATATAAGAGTTATAATAGAATAATCATTTTATTCTGTGTATTAGGAATATGAATATGGATGCAGTCTTTTAACTTAACTAAAAATAGAAGGCAGATTTTTTGCATGCGATGCATGCCTATGTTTCATCTTGCTGTCTCTCACAAACAAATATACATTTAGTCCCCCATTAAGTTCATAACCAGCTTGAAAGAATATCATCTTTACAGCAACAATTTAAAATGATTCAACCTCTGAACTATAATTCTTGTTGACAAAGTACTAAGCACATATATGGCGATACACAGTTCACAAAACAGTGCATCAGAGTGGAAACCTGACTCTCCATTCAGAACAAAGTGGAAAAACACAGGCAGAGTTAAAAGGGATTCGAAAGGAGAACGATTTAGAAATTCAAGGGGATCAAATGTTAGCTTTATTAGGAGCTCGAGCAGCAGGGCTGGGCGTCATGAAAGCCTGGTCTGTGTTGGGCCCAACTGGCCAGGTCAGGCAAGACACGCACTGAGAGAGAGCACTCAGGCCTGGAGGAGCCTTCACACCATCGACCGAATCCTCAGGGATCATCCCACCCTCCTCAGCCTCAGTATACAGCTGAAGTAATGTCTTTTTCAACAGGTACAGTGAGTGGGAGGCAGCCAGGTAACTCAATGCTGATGGGATCGCTCAGCCTCTCTGCAGGCAGGGCGGTCATTTTTTGTGATCATCGTGTTAGCACGGTCACTTATGAGATGGCAGGCTTTTAAGTAAATGGGCTAAATGAACGGGAAAAGCATTGCTCTGAGCAGCAAATGCAGGTGACGACAATTCAGGTCAAAGATTATTTTGCATCATGCAGGTGTGTGGGGAACAAATCCAATTTTGACAGCAAGGACAGAGAGTAAACCAGGCCAAAGAGGATATCATTTATTATTACAAGGCTTAGCCAAAGCAAATGCTCCCCCACAGAGAACTGCAACAATGGCCTTAATTACATTTTTTCCTCCAACCCCACCTCAAAGTAAAAACATGGATGACAAATTTGGCATTGGGATTCTGGCTCATGGCTACTCTATGTGCCAATTTCACTTTTTTGCTTGTTGCCAAGACAAATCATATTAACACGTTACTAAAGAATACTAAAACCTTTTGGCAAGCCACCAGCCTACCGATGCCAGTAAACTTCATTAAAGCGAAAAATGCTTTTAGGAAACCTTTTCTCAGCTGCAATTATAAATAAGTTCCTTGAAGGAGCTCCCGTCATGGGTGGGCTAGCAGCCCAGGGGCCATTGGCTTCCAGACAACTGATCACTAGTCTGAATAGAAAGCAAGCCCAGAGAGCCAGCTCAAGTAACTGCTTTGTTACTGAATAAATGTTGCTAATATCAAAGTTCACAAAGGACCATTTGTCAACATGTTTCTGCAATAAAGGTCTATAACTATGGTGATGACAGGCTAAAAGACTTTAAAAAAAAGTAAGCCCATCAGGGAGAGGAAGATAGTTGATGTGACACTAAACAACCTTAATGGAGACCGGTTGTGCTTGGATCGAGCAGCACAAAAGACTACTTGAGTGCTTAATTCAGTACCAATTTGTAAGGTAATATGACTATTTGGGGGTTTTTGAGTAAAACAATCCATGTGAATCTCACATATTCCTATGAAAGTCGGACATGTCTACCTGACACCAAAAGCAATGAAAAAGAAAATGTCCCAGAGTAGCTTTCTCTAATTAAATCTAACTAAAACACACTGAATATTCATTTAGGTGTCTGGCAATGCTTGTTTTTTTTTTCCATTGTTGCCTCCTTATACACCCAAGAGGCATGGGCAGGCACAAAATAATACATTAATTTAGCTTTAAACGGCATTATTTATTTTTTCATTTATTTGCCAAAGGAGCACTCCCAAACCTGGAAAACTTTCACATTTTACCTCCTAATAAGCACTCTCCTGAGAACAGGATTTAAAAAAGAAAAAAGAAATAAGCTTACAAATAAGTAAATTTGACAAGATTACAGTGGCCTACATAAGATGCGCTATTACACCCCTAAATAAGGTAATAGTTTATGTTTCTAGTGTGACCTATCAGGAAGTTTAGAGTGTATACATCATGGATGTATATATCTTCAAATGTAAGAAAAAAGTATTTTCTTAATATTTTTCAGATTTTTCAAAACTAGCTTTGTTAAAAAAAATGTTTTCTTCAATTAAAAAAGAACTTTTTTTCATATTCTCATTTGACAAAGAGAGCTACTGAGTGTTGAGATCCACAGACCCATCTACCAAGCTTTTTTCATCTGCAGCTGGCCTCTTGAGATGGCAATGAATGAGGGAGCTGTTGAAAGAGGCCAACCAACGGCAGGTTGCCGTCCTTGCCACTCTATCACGATGTGACCCCTGCATTGGACACACCAAACCAATCGGTGGAGCGCCCTTAAAAAAATCACTCTACCTGTCCCAAACAATCACCTGTCAGTTAGCAGTCTTCCCCCTGATAGGCAGGACTGAAGCAACTGGAAGAAGGCCTTCATTTAAGAGAGGCCATTAATCTTTCTTCCCTTCTCTTTTTGACACATGAACCAGATCTACCCAGCAGCCAGCCACTTCACAACAGTCTCTGATCAGAGCCATGTGGGAAGCTGCCTACAGAAAACCAGCACCTCTATGCTACCTCCAAACACACACACACACACACACGCACACACACACACACACACACACACACACCAAGTAATACCATATATACTTGCACATAATTTTTTTTTCAGCTCACCTACAGTAAACCCTGTGTGAATGACACTGACAGCAAGCTGATCCCCTCAGCTTGTATACACACAAAAACATCTTTACCTGAAAATTTCAATCACTACAGTCAGATGCCAAACTGAGACGAGTTGCAGAGGTTTTAGGAATGACTTTGGATGCTCACTGCAATCGAGGCACCTTAAAATGCCTTTGAGGATAGGGTTTTACCTAAAAGCACATTTGTTTGAACACACACAGTTGCAGTAAAACCCAGATGTTATTCGTCTGTGACTGACACGAAAATGATGTTTCTCTCTAAAAACCCTGATACCGACGCTTCCTCACGAACAGGGTGGATGATGCGATGACAGTAAGTTCAGAGGATGCTGATGATGTGCAATGATACGACAGCTTACAGCTGTGATACCTGTTTAGACAAACCCTCTGACAACAAGATGTGTCACTAAGCAAGGTTTTAGCACAGCCTATTCCCATATGCTTGCCTTAGAAGTATAGGGACTGTTCTCGAAGCCTCTCTTATGATGGTTAGCACTAAGCCGTAGTGTTTACACAGCCCCGGTGGGCTATTTCACTTTCCAGAACCAAAATAGCAGTAATCGCGCAAATCTTCTCGTGAGGAGAGAAAGTCTCATGGATGAGCCCAAGAGGGGAAAGGGACAAGACAAGCTTGGGGATTAGTGGCCCTAAACTCCTTCACAGCATACTCCACCGTCTGGTACTGTGCATTGAGCTGTCTTGACAGGAGGGAGCCTTATGGCAATTGAGGAGGTTAGACAGGGTCATGCAGCGTTGCTCAGCGGGGATTAGGAGGCGTGTGGCCCCCTTCACTTTTAATCAAACCCTTCCAATCAGGTCAGATTACAATAGGATAAGCAGGTTCAGCACATTGTGTGGTTAATACTGCTCTCTTGAAGGGTCTCCTTGCAACAAGAGAAGGTCTGCATTATGTAAAGAGAATGCATATTGTTTTTATAATTACGTTTTACAAAGTAGGTTAACCGCGATGAAGCAACATCTAGAAATTCTGTTTTGGGGACTATGATTTATGTGTAGAACTGCCTTAAATCCTTTTTTGTGTTACATCTTTTTTTTCAAAGGGCTTACAGGAGCTTTCTCCAGTCTCTTTACACCCTTGCTCTTTTTTTACACTACTGTCCCTCAGGGCAAATACTCTGCCCTTTTATGCTGGCCTTGTGCAGCACGTTTGATTCAATTTGAAGTAACTTTATATCAGTCGGGTTAGTCATGGCTAATTCTTGTTTACTGGTTATAAATAACATCTGGCTATCAGGCAAGATCCGTTCCTTACAGGCTTTATTAATAAAGAAGAGAAAATTGGTGAACTTCTTAGTTGTGCACAGCTGATGGTTTGATTCACTTGCACCTCTTTAAATCCTTGTCAAGCAGATCACAAAAGGGTTTTGTCACAACTGATTGTTTTACTAGTTGTTTCAACTTTGCACAGCTTTTCTGAAGAGTTAGGTAAACAGTGTTAACAAGGTAGAGGGTTTCATGGTCTGACTGAACAAAAGCCTGAGACGAGGCACTTTGCCTGTGCTACCATCCAGCACGATCATTATCCTTAATCTGGGAGTCAGGCTGCATACCTTCTGATTTCTCTGTTAGAACATGGATAGAAGAGCGGTCCACCAAACTTCAAAGGGGCAGGGGGAGGCACATGGCTGCTAATTTTTCAGACTGGGCATATGTGGCGGTGAGCGTGGATTTGAGGCTCTCCTCTCACTTCAAAGCCAGGCGCCTTAAAAGGTCTGGCTGTGTTTTGACGTGGATCTGCAGAGGTGAATGAGAATCAAGCACCCGCTGCAGACCCTTCAGAAGTCAGGCTCACTCTGTTTAACCCCCCTCCCCATTTCTCCCTGTGCACACATTCTCTCCTCCCTGCCTTGACAAAGAGAAGAAGAAAAACAAGAAAATTCAATAATGCCTTTGAGAGGCAGGATTACCTGAGGAGACGCCTGCGCTGCTATGCCGCGAGTGAAATCTCATGTGCCCTCCTCTCCTTCTGCTCTCACCACATCCCTTCCTCTTTTCCCTCCTCTCTCACTTCTACTCCCTAGCTTGGCTAAAGACAGGCCTCAAAAAGCACATCAAAACTCTCCTTTGATGCCATGGCAGGCAATTAACCCCTAGAGTCCAAAATTACAGATTGCTTGGGATGTGACACGTTTTGGATGGTTGGGGTGGCAAGTGTGCATGTGCCTGATTTTAGGGGCTGAGGCGGGCGGGTGTATTGTTTGTTTGTTTTAAATCAGGCTACTTCTTTAATGAAGTGATGCCATGGCAGATTTGAGACAACCCATTTCTGTCAGTTTGAAAAGTAAAGTAGGGTAAACCTCTAGAGAAAGGGCTAGCTTCACCGGAGGAAGTGTTTGCACTCGATTATTTGTACTCCTGCTCACTCCTGATGAACAATGCTGCAATACAGAGGGAACAAAGGAGCCAGGCTCCTTGCGAATTTTAATTAAGTCGTGGGCGCAGCCAAACAATGATGAGGTCTATCCCAATTTCAACTGTGTTTTTGTGTCACTCACTCCTCTTGTGTTGCTTTGCATATAAAATAATTAGGCTGGTTTGGAGCAGCGGTGTTAGATTGAGCTTGCAGATAAAGCCCAGCATTCCCTCGACTGATGTACTTGATGAAGTACATTATACGTCACTGGGTATTAACTCAGTATGAACGCCATGTTTGGTTTTGGCACAGCAAAACGATTTACAAAATGACTCTATTTTGGAAGCTTGTCTGTTGCAGGGCAGGTGTGTAACAAGTTCTTCTTGCCAAGTAGTGCAATGGCACTGTAGCAGAAGTGTGACAAACACTACATGATGTGACAAAAATGTCCCAGTGAAAGACCAGTCATCCAGTGTGACTTGCTTGATGACCCCTGGCAACAGGGGCTGTCTGTCTGATAGAGTGCTATGGCTGTTACTCTCCTCACACCTGACGTTAGAAACACCAAAACACCTGAAATCATCAGTAAAGCATTCTTCCCCAAACGCCTGTACTTGAGCGATAACGTGTGACACAGACAAAGTAACACCCTTAAAGCAGGAAAAGGGTTCTGACCGAGATGTAGACACTAACACAGCAAAAAAGCAAGAACCTACCACTGCTTTTTCTCATGGTAAATATGATTTGTGGCATGCACCGGCTAGCATGAGATTTACTTGTGCCGTCAGTCTAAGTGGCCATCTTTATGTCTGTTTCATGCATGACGTGGGAGATCCTTTCTTTGCATTGCCAAGAACACTCAGTTGCAGGTGCACAAATGCTTACAGTATTGCATAAATTTAAGACACCATGCAGAAGTGTGATCTAAACATTTAGAAAAGTGTATAGCAAAGTGGTTTTGCCATAAAGCGACAGTTTTTCTCAGCTAAGGACAAGTGAGTCATCTTTTCTCCTTCACTGCAAACCCCTTGCCTCCACTGCCAGATACAAAAAAAGGCTTCTGATCTCCTCAAGATATTGTTTTATGGCAGGATTTTGCGCCGCCCTCCCTTGGCAGACAGTGAGATTACACAGTGATTATAAGCAGCTCAATATTGTATGACAGCCTCTTCTACGTGAGGGACTTACAATCATGTTTCATTAATTCAGCTTGAATGAAGCCTCATTTCAAGCACAGAGAAGCTTAAGATTTATGTGAAATTAATAACATAACAGATGTCTTCAGAATATCATATCCCTTGTAAAATAAAAAAAAGAATAATAACAATAATAATTATAATAATAATAATTAGGTAACATTATTTTTTTTACAAAAATAAATAAATACAAACTTTAGATGTGGATACAGGCAGGATTACAAGGGTGGAATCTAAGTACTCAAGAACCCTTTACTTACATCATGCATTGTAAGGTACCAGAGGGGGTGTCAACTGACAGATTTATATCAAATGGCCTTATTCAATGCTGCCTTTTGGCTTTAATGCTGGCAAGCCAAAACGAGCATCGTGTTGTTTTTTTTCCAATAGAGTGTAATCACCTTGGGAGCTTGCTGTAACACGGTATGTATCAGAGCTCTCCTTTTTTTAATTTTCATGACTTGCCATTACTTCTCATCTATTCTTTTCTTCTGTAACAAAATGCATCTGTGTTTCGAAAATGTCTCACGCACTTTGTTCACGCTCAGGGAGCCCAACACAAGATAGCCTCAGGCCAAAACTGCTGTACTCCCTTTCCCTTTTGGATGTACTTTCTGTGCATAGACTAAATATGGGGACAAGAGCTTCACAGACTACTGTCTTGCATAGTGCTGCCCTCCCCAGGTACTCCACCAGTGCAACTCAAACAGAGGCAGTGGGGAGACAGCATTTCTCTGCTTCAAAGAGGGGGAAAAGATAAATCATTCAGGTTGGGCTTTTGTTCCAATATGCCACGGAGCTGCGATCACAATCCCTTTTTCCACTCTCTTTGTTTCCCAAACTAAAGTGTCTGGATGTGACAGTGAATCTAACTTCCTCTGCAGGTTGTTTATGCAGCTCAATCACTATAATTCTTCAAATTCGAAATGACACAATTGACATGTTTGCTTTGAGAAAAGTGGAGCTGTGAGATCTTCATGTGCAAAGATTACCCACTTGTCATTTAAAAAAAAAAAAAAAACAACAAGCATGCATACATACAGTGTGTATTGCAAAATACTTTTATATATATTTAAACTCTCTATTTTTCACAATGCAGAAAAAAGGCAATACGGAGTGACAGCTCTGAGATGGAATGGTATTAAATATGATTAACAGAAAGTAAACTGACTATAATCTTCAGAATTGTTGAATCCATTTGCGCCAAGACAGATAGTGATCATCTCTGTAATTAATTTAATCACATTTATTCTGTTCGTCTAAGTCAGCTTAACCATGAATTCAACTTTTTGTTACCCTCACTGAAGAGAGCCAGCATTTATTAATGCTCTCAGTCAATGCTGTGAACTATGTGTATGTCTTTGGTAGGCAAAGCTGCACAGCTCCTGTCTGAGCCAGCCCGTCATCCAGTCTGGTTAAGTCACTTAAAGGAATACAATGCAAACAGAAAAAACAATAAAAGGAAATCAGAGTTATTAAATTGGATATCACAGTAATGCATAATCTAACTTCATCTCAATGGATCCGGTGGAAATTCTTTGTTTAGCCAGTGAGATGAGGCACTCCAATCACTGAAAAACCAATTCAAATTTATATGAGAGCCGGGTCTATGCAAAAATGGGTTAATGGAAGAATGAGGTGTAGAGGTGCATTAATCTTTATAACGTTATTATTTTTTCTTCATTTCTAGAATAACAATTGTCTGCAGTATAATAGGATCAAAGTGAATTTGCTAATAATGTCTGAAGACGCAGGGGCTTACTGTATGTCAGTCAAACACTTTCTAATGGTGTCTAATTCAGTGTGAACTCAACAACCCTTTGCACTGCTCATTCTGCTTTACACATCAATGGGCACAGTGCCCCTCCAGCTCCTGCCGAGAGCACAGTGGGGCAGAATAAAACACAGCATTGTGCTAAACTGTCTTTAATCAATTCACTGTTAGGGCTCGGCTTATGTTCACTGTGTCCGTTTTATAATTACATCCAGACAACAACTAGTACAACTCCTAACATTCGTTGTACATTCTTGCTACATTGCACCATCGCACCACGAAAGCTGTAAAAAGAAATCTCTTAAAATAAGCCTTTATGCATGTTTGACTGCATTCAGATTTTAATTTGACTGACATCAAGATACTTCAGGTCAAGAAGGTGAGGTTGGATATTTGAGACATGTGGTGGTAAGTATGAAGGTGTCAGTGTGACATGGTGTTCATTTACTAATAAATAGGGAAAGGAAGGGTGACAGAAGGACCAGAAGAAGGAAATTCCTGATTATTGCCCCTGGGGTGATGAGTGGAGGGACATAGAGCCCAGAAGCTTTGGCCACTTGCCAGTGTTAACTGTACTTGTCCCGCTCCTCCCTACTGAGGGAACATCCATCTCCCTCCACAGCCTGACACTCCGTTTATTCCCACATTCATTTGTCATGTCCCCAATCAGCTGGATGAATAGAAATGCTGTGACCATGATAGATGGCGAGTCTCATTAAGCACCCCTCACCCCATCCCAAAAAAGAGAAGTCTGCCTCAGCTTAAAATGCTTCTTTCTTCTTTTTTGAACTATAATTCACAAAGTTTGTTTTTGGTTGCTTTTTTTCCTTTATGGTTGGTCATCTGGCAACACAGAGAGGATAGGACAGAAACAGAGATAAGGAGATAGGAAGAGAGAGAGAGGTGGGATGGCGAATGGGAGGGCAGTTGAAGTAACTCTGGACCCAGGACGCTTTTGTTTGTTTGTTTGCTTTGTTTAAAACAAAGAGCGCATGGCATTGAGAATTCCATCTGAGGGAACTCCCCTCAGAGATTAGTTATTCAAAGACATGCAAATGACATTGCCATGTGCTGATTTACAAGGGGGTTGTGTTCATTTTGGATGTGCTTAATTGCTTCATTTCTAAAATAACTTTTCTGTTGTTTACCAACGCACTACAGATACAGGCTGTGTATAGCGGGGCTGTACCACATTTGATGTGTCTTTTTTTTTTGTTGGTATATTATTATGTGTATATTATTCCAATATTTGGTCTGCAATGGGTTTATCTAAAAATCACAGACCACATCTGAATAAAGTGTAATGTGGATTAGGGTATACTGGCAGAACCACTGGAAACAAAAATAAACACACATAAATTATTGCACATTAAAACATATTTGGAACCTTTTTTCAAGTATTTCATGATTGCTATAGCAAAAGACTATATGTTCTTTCTGCTTTGTTATACATTTGAAACACTCTGTTTGTTTTATGCAGTCCACAGATTAGATTTGTATGTATGCATTTTGTAACTGCCTGTCCATATGTAAAATTGAATTGAATCAAGACAAGCTAAAGTATAAAATCACGTGAAACTAAAATAAACGATATAATCTTGAAAAATCTACTTTTCAGTTTAATATACTGACAAGAGCTACATAGATATAACAATGAAGTGAGTGCAGTCAGTGTGTCTGGAGCTGCATACAGAGTCAGAATGCAGTCATTCTTTATCTCCAGTGATTTTTTTTATTCATAATTTTATTATCAAATATTTGTTTTTAATATTTAAAATATATTACAAAGGACTTTTCTAACTGTAGGACAAACAAACAAAAACAAAACCAAAAAAACCCTTCCATATTTCAAAAGGTGAGAACGAGTATGTAGGTGGAGAAAGGCTGGATTGAATTGCAAGAAAGCAGCATATCTGTGGAAGGAAGTCATGCGTGACATGCCTGCACCCCTTTTAAACATGCAATGCCAGCAGGCGCCACAGAATTTTAAAATCACTGAAAAGAATCAATTACCGAAAATGCAACATGGGCAGTCAGGCATGTAACACTTGACATATCTTTGGGGAAACCAGAAATAGCATTTGGACTATCTATTGTGAAATTCTGTAGGGCAGCCAACATTATTCTAAACTAATATCCATAATACATGGTACATACACCCCCTCAGCTATGTTGGATACTTCAAATACGCATTTTGAGAAAGACTAATACCCACTAACCAAAGGTTGTTTCACATTTGTTATATCAGATATGATGATGTGTTCAGCTGTTGTTAAATCATAGCGGGTTATACTGAAATTCCAGATATCTTAAAAGCATATTTATAAAGGCTAGCAGTTTATTTTCTTTGCATTTTTTATATATTGTAAGCAACAGTGATTCTTTTCATTCTCCACCCTTGAATGCCAGACTGTACAGAGTATGTCCACATCAAAGCTCCCAGTGAAAAGTAATGTGATTTCAGTGGCTTTTGGATTGCTGTTATCAACTAAGCATTTCAAAATAACCCCAATATTGCCCAAATATTCTTGTTATGTACATCACATAACCTTCTTTGCTTCCAATCAGTGTTGAATCCTTCCTTCAGCTTTATTTCAGCAGTTACATGTCTAATCCCATGTTAAACGCGATGACACATAATAAACGGAAAAAAAACATCAATCCATGGTCAAGCCCTAAATCTCTTTTCCATGTCTGTCCTGAGTGAACAAGCAATGTTATTTAGTGTGAAACAAGGCAGGGACAAGGATCAGAGCTCTTCTTTGAGCACCCATCTGAAGACTGAACCACTGTTTTCGCATCATATCCGAGTGTATACAAGCTGTAAACCCACGTTGCAATGGCCTAGGCCCTTTGTTAACACTTGTATATTGGTCCTTCTCTTGATCAGACATACTCACAAATATTGATCGCTACAAATTTCTGACATTGTCCTCATTGCCAGAACAGCAACCTTGAAAAAAATAAGAGCTAATGTGGAAGCGCATTGCCTATCTAGCTCTGTTTGTGTTGTGGAATGACACCCCTCAACCCCCTTTTTTTTGCTTAGTGCCTGTGGATACTTATAGTGGCTGTTCTTGTTTGAGGGGCATAGCTTGATCATTCATTATTACCTCATGTCTGTCACACCAAACAATGAATAGACTGCTCAAAATTGATGACTATATAGAAGTGCATATGAGCAAAAAAGACTTTCATTTAGTGCCCTACTCTCCATGTACGATGTGACAGCAGTGATGGATATGACACTATACACCAGATTTATCTTGGAAATGGAATAATTATGCACTTAATGCATGGCTGGTGGTCTGCATTTATACTGATAGTTAACAGGGCAGGCAGCACTATAAGCAGGGGGGTTGGACTGTAAAATCCCAGAGGCCTTATAGCCTCAGGCCTCATTGGAAATCTTTAAATACTAGAAAATACATTTTCTTTGGTCAAGGTTAAGATACGAGTCTGCATTTGCCAGGTAACACCCTGACAGTGTCACCTCCACAGGGATAGCCAGCACCATCGCAAGGTGACCTTAGAACAGTTTATGGCGACTAATTATCCTGTAGAGGGAAGCTGAGGGTCATAACACCCAACAACACTGACAGGAGTACGATACAGAAACACAGCGAACACTGATCAATATGCTGCATTACAAAGTCCTCCATCTTTCTTTTCTCTTCTCTACAGGATAGCCATCAAGATACCTAATGTAGAAATAATGTAGATTTCCATCCAATCTCCTGTAAAGGCAGTGCATAAACACCTGGCATGCAAAGGCTCAGTGTTTCAAGAGAATGACTTTCCATTACAAGTTTTCAGTTTGGCTGTTCTGCTCAGGGAACTGAGCAAACAGTTTTACATGCAGCGCTGCCTTTACAATTGAATGTGCATTTCGCAGACATCAAAAAGATCTCAATGGCATGGTGGAAGCCTTTCTCTTCATTTTAACTCATTCTAGCTTCAGACAGTTTCTTGTCTTATACTGTAGGGGGAGGATGGAATCCTCAGTAGTGTCACTGAGTGTTTTGTAGAACTCTAGACAAATAATCCTCCCTTCTCCGAGGCGTGAATGTATTTTACAGGTATCCGTCATCCAAGTGTCAATCTTGCCTGCAGATTTCACACGCCACTGGCACCACCGCACCTCTGCCTGCTTGCTTCTTGATTGCATAAATACTCCCGGTGACACAGTGGGCTGCATCCAATTCCACACCTGCTCAGACATCACAGGGAGAGTTTAAAGAGAAGCATTCACTAATCAACACAAAGTGCACTATGAAGCTTTCATATGCAAGACTGGCTTCTCAACTCCTGTGTGCTTCTTAAAACTATATCATCATGTGATGATGCACATCATCAGCATAGAAATGAGGGAAGCAAATTAATCATTTGGGAAAAGGGTCATCAGAGTGCCTAATAGCTCATACTAGCTAAATATTATCTGTATGCATACTTCAAAGACAGCAACTCTGTAATTAAAGTAATTGTCGTCATTAGCCTTGCATTTTTTTAAATAATAAATTCCCTCAGGCTTAGTATGATTACATTGTTGTGCTGAGGCAATTTGAAAAGCCACAAATCCACCCTGGTGCTAAGCTATGTACAACAAATGTTACAATGCCAAATTCCAGGTACAGGATGATGAACAGCAGCTGAATGGGAAAGTGGTTCAAATCCATCTGGCAGCTTCCTATTCATTTCTGTTCCTGTGGTTTTAGAAGTGTGCGGTGGCGGTGCATTGCCATGCCTTTGATCAGCTGATGGAAACAATGAACTCTCCTCAGCTCTGTGGCACGGGGGTTTACCTGCTGCTAAGTCAGGTATCACACCCAGGGACCCAGCACCTTAAAGAGGCTTTAACCCTGCTCTGGATCAGGCTGACATGATTCATGTAGGTTGGGTGTGGATTTGAGTCCCTGCTGTGGCACAGCGTCTTTCATGTCAGGCTGTTTATGAGAATATGGAGATGGGTTTTGCGTGCTCGTGGGTGTTCCTTAAAGCAGCAATACGACCTCAGGCTGGGCTTGATCCCTGACGAGTCAAAATCTACCTCTCGATGAATCTCTTGTAGCACACTTAATACCCGTAAGAACATGGTGCATGAGGCCCCTCATCTTGGTAACAGAAAGGAATTTGAGAGAAGATTAATATTATGAACAGTAATATTCCCCTGGCGGCATCTGCATGCGCCAGGGATTACAGGGCTCCAGGGTGATTACCGGCAGGGGAAGTGGGGTTACAAGTCCAAAAAAAGTTTTCATCTTTACCCAGGGCACAAGAGCACACACGCAGAAAGACATCTAAATATATAATAATATAGCCTGTGTACATGTGCAGTTAAATCTGTGCCTTGAGATACCTTGTTATGTGCATTATAGTAAAATACGATATAACCCCCCCCCCCCCCCCCCCCCAAAAAAAAAACAAAAAAAAAACAAAAAAAAAAAAACAAAACAAACATTGTGGTATGGCTTTTTTCAAGTGTTAATGTGATCAGCATACATAATGGGGAAAAAATAATCTTAACACTAAGGTGAACAGCTGAGTACATTAAGCACCTTTAGTTTTGCAGAGAAGAGCAGCGAAAACTGTACTGTCAGTGCAACTACTACTGTAAACCAGAAGGTCAGTCAGTAACATGTAAACCATACTAATCTACATCTGACCTATTGTGCATTCTTTCCACTAACTTTGCACTACATGGACACTTTGGTAACATTGGTTACTTATCATACCAGAGATGGTTACTGCATTGGATTTACATGACAATTAAGTGCCAAACCACTATACAATTTTATTTCTTTTACTCAAAAAGGTGATATTCCAGTAAACATATCTATTATTTTATGAAATCTTAAACAACATTGGAAACAGTGACTAAAATTTAAAAAGTTTTGTCCTATTTCTACTTTTTTAGCTCCTATTTCAAGGTGAAAGCCAAAACTCTGCATTCCTGTAAGTGTGAATTACCCCGCCACATGTAATCTTTACAGTAGCCAGTGTCTCAGACTGTAATCTTGTTTTTTTTTCTTCTCTCTCTCTGTGTGAGAACATTATTAGTTTAGTGAATTAAGAAAGGAAGCCTACAAGGCAAAGCTAATCTCCCATAGGATGGCATCAGAGATCCCTTGGGGTTACATTTCTGGCCCAATGTAGATATCGGTTTTCTGTTCGGCATGTGGACCTGCCAGGCTTAAGATCCTGCTCAATCTAAGCCCCATTATTCCCCACGCCACCGGTCTGACGCCAAGCCACGCGTACAAAGCAAGCCAAGGAAATCACCTTCAGGACCTGTCTCGTGACGGAAGACTCAGCAATTTCCTCAGCACCTCTTGCATGTGGATAACACACAGTCCACTTTGACCATGTGCAACCAATAAGGTGGCCTAATGAAGGCCAGGCTGCACAGGCAAAAGGGGCAAAACAGAGGGCTGAAATGGGCCTCTCATGTCTGAAATTATCCAGAGGAAAGTGGTCTGACATGCTGTTTCGCTGCTAGATGGTGGCGTGAAAGAAAAGAAACAACACTGTTTCCATTTAGTGTTAAGACTGAATCACAGTGTGCCAGAGATTGCACACATTTGTGAGGAAAAACAGCAGGATATTTCCTTTCGTTAGATTCCAGTGTTGACTTTGTGTATTCCACAAGGTCTTAGAGATTGGATAGAGGAAGGAAGGTGAGGGGCGCTGTGCTACGCTGCCTTGCCGAGTCTAAGTTTGTCAGCATCTCTCAAGCTTGAAGTTCAAAGAGCAATTTGATAGAAAATCTGTCTTGGCAGTAGTTTCCTCTTGTGTATTTTCCAGCACACTGTTTCCGTCAGACTGTACCCAGTGGTCATCAATTAGAAAACTGAAGGGTGCCATCCACACACTATAGTACAGCCACTGTTTGAGTGTTAGTAGAGTAGATAACTGTTCTGAAAATTCCAGGCCTCTAGTCACACAGGTCCAATAAAGAACAATATTCCATAATACCTTGTGCTGCATTATTCTCTTCTGTTTTGTTTGAAACCTCTGATAAAATAAAGTCGTTCTCTTTTCAAAAGAATTAATCTAATTTCCCCACCAGCAGTAAAGAGGATGAAATAAACCTGACTTTAAGACATAAATGGTAAATGCTGTGCAACCTAAATTTTTCTGTTGTTTGCAAGTTTTAGTTTTGTTTACACACATCTGTCATTTTTTAAATTAGTATTTAGTTGGAAAACATATGGAGGAGTTCCTAATAGCGATCAATTGTTACCCAACCCCATAACTGCTAAAGTGATTTAAGTTATTTGGCTGTTTTGGTTTTCTGGCAAGTTTAAATATTTTTGATTTGTTGTCTGTGCAGTACTTTCAGCCACAGCAGGGCTCTATCTATCGAGTGATTTGTGACTTGGTGGCCAAAAAGCTATACACATGATTAGAAATGAACTGCAGTGTTGCTGCATATCTGCTTGAGAGGCAAGCAAGCGTCCTTCTGCAAACAACTTTACCATATCAGACTAATGATAGTCATATTTATGGTAATATTGATGGGTTTTTTTGTTGGTTTTAGAAGGATTTA
Organism: Pelmatolapia mariae; assembly: GCF_036321145.2. Taxonomy (NCBI): domain Eukaryota; kingdom Metazoa; phylum Chordata; class Actinopteri; order Cichliformes; family Cichlidae; genus Pelmatolapia; species Pelmatolapia mariae. The sequence goes on along the minus strand of NC_086227.1, from coordinate 31,380,704 downwards.
ATATTTGAATCTTATTAGAAATATTTAAACCAGTTTTTAAAAGATTGTAAATTGCAATATGTAAACAAAAAACTCAAAGAGCACATAAAAAACAGCTGTTTAAGTGCACCATGTTTTATAAGAAGTCTGCACTATACCTCTCTATGTCATGCAAAGCAAAGACTGAATTTCAAGTATACAACAGCAGCATGTGGGAAATTTTAAAAGGGAAAATTATCCTTTGGTCTTTTACCTAAATATCATTCAAAGTCTAGTATGAGGAAACATCCCAATTCATAATTCTTGATATATATCATTAGTGGTATAATGTGTTGGATGAATTACTTTGCAAACACAAGGTGCCTGGAGGGTGACCTGTGAAAATTCCATACAATGCCTCTCCAGAGCTGAAGGAATTCATTTTCATTTCCCACCGGCTGTCTTAATCACCATGTCTCACTGTGACAGAGAGTTTACACAGGCTGATCACATATCAAGAATAGGACCTTAAATTGGTTTCAGTGCTGTCAAGCAGTAGTAACAGTGAAATGTAACCAAATTAAATTTTCTTGACCAAAACTGCATCATTAGCATTATTTGACTTTAATTGCATATTCTTTCTTTCTTTCTTATGATAAATTAGATATGTAAATGGATATTGTGATGGGACTGGCATATAGGACACATCATAGAAAAACCATCTGCTACAGCTCTGCATCCTCTTTAATCCCCTGATCTTCAATTGACATCTTTCAAATCTGCAATGAGATATACAGATTTAAAAGAAAAAAATCTGATTACGCACAAATGTTATATATTATAGAGATTGTTAGCTCATCATTCTTCCAGAATTAAAAAGAAAAAAAAAACAAATATCATCACTTGCATTTAAAAAAAAACATTAGGATAACAAACTGCCTTCAATAATAACAAGAAATCAGAAACATGGAAAAGTCCATCTTTGGTGTTCCAGGTCGTTTTAATGACAGCAGTCCAGGGATTAGAGATGTGAATGGAAACTGAGTAGCAGTAAAAGGAGTGATATAAGCATGAGAATAGGGATGCTGTAGAAATCAATACAGCATTGCATTTGCATTGCTTTGATCATGTACAGCAGGACCGCAAGATTAAGTAATACAGATTCTCCCTGACAGGCCGATCATTAACACTAGTTTGCAATCTGTGTGTGTATCCGCTCGTCCTGTCTAACGCCTTGGGAAAGACAAGTGTTCTACATAAGTGAATTTAGGAGGGCACATGTAAGACAGTGGCTGTAACAAGCTGAATGGTGAGCTAGGTGTAAATCATTGCCTGACTTCAAGCTAGTTTGGTCAAAAGCATATGAGTTGAAAATAGAGGGTAAGTGAAATTAGCATCTTTGCCTATAAATCTAGAAGTTGCCTTAAACTTCCATCTAACTTACTCATCTTTCTGCTTTCAGTCATTACACTTAACTAATTTACAGTTTTTCTCAGTTGCTTTGATGCAGTTCTCACATCAGGAGCATCGTTCTCACCACTCTTAATGTAGTTAAGAGCACATTTCCCCATTCACATTAGCTCTTTTCATTGTCCAACACTGCATACGTGTTTTCAGTTAAATCATTTAAAACTGTTATCAAGTAGGTATGAAATAGTAAGGTCAGTCACACATGCTCTGTGGCAGCAGTGAAATGGTCATTTATTTGAAAGCAAATAGAAAAGTTCAGCTGAAAGAAATAGAAACACATACTCCCAGCCTTGTATCGCAGGTACATGTCATGGCACTGCTAATTACACATAATCATATACTGTACCATGTTGTAAGTGTGCTGTACTATACAGGAGTCTATGCTATGCTCTGAGGTTATATATATTTTTTGTTCTCCATTTTTTGATAGTACCAGGGGTCATTTGCAATACAAGGATAGCAGGAAGAGTGAAAGCAGTAAAACCTGCTGTAATTTATGCTCTGGAGACAGTGGCATTTACAAAAAGACAAAAGGCCAAGCTGGAGAAGACGGAACTAAAGCTGCTTAGATTTTCACTAAGAGTGACCAGGAGGGATAGCATCAGAAATTAGAAAAACATTAGAAATCATATCAAAGTGACAGCTCAGGTTGAGCAGTTTGAAGACAAAGTTAGAGAGACAAGGCTGAGATGGTTTGGATATGTGCAGAGGAGGGATGTTGTACAAAGGATGTTGAAGATGGAGCTGCCAGGGGGAAAAGAGCAAGACTACAGAAAAAGTTCACAGACGTAGTGATGGAAGACATGAAGAGTGTTGGTGTGACAGAAGAGTTAGGGATAGGGTGAGATGGAGGCTGATGCGCTGTAGCGACACCTAAAGGGAGCAGCTGAAAGAAAAAGGAGATAGTATCACATAGTTACACATGTATCATTTTGCTTTTCTGTATGAATTGTGGCCTCGGTTTCCTGTTCTTAGCTGACAGGAGCGATCCCTCAGCGGGGTGGCTTTGTCTATTTTGTGCAGCAGTTTCACATGTATCATTGGCCTTTTCTCGATTCCAGCAATTTTGTAATGTTTCAAATAATCTTTCAGGCCTACATTTTTCAGTTCTCTTTCCAAATCAGAAAGGTTTTGATAAAAGCTTATAACCAATTGGTGTCAAAGTCTTAAAACCGTGGTTAAAAGGTTTTTATTCATTGGTTCAGAGTTCAAGTGATTGACTGACTTTGAGTGTTTTGACACATGTGAATAAAGACTTTTGCACAAAATCTTTTTAGGAGCTTTTGTTAGGAAAAATATCTTAACTGTTTTGAGTATTCTGACTACTGAGTGATTAGAATGACATTAATGTCAGAATTGCATCAAAGGAATCAAGGAAAACTGTAGTATACTGATCCATGGACAGAAAGTACTAATTCATATTGCACTGATATTGACATATCAACTTTCTGGTCACAGTCTATCCATTTTTGCGTAGTCTCAGTGCTCATATTCACATGAACAAATGAAATACAGAGAAGTGAAATAAGGTCTCACTATGCCCAGATGTGAACATTACTGTCTCTAAGAAATTGCAAATATCAGAAATATAATGTGTAATATATAATGTTGTGGATTATGTTTTTTATATATATATCAGCTCTTACTTACTATTGGCATTAGGGAAAAAAAGAAGAAAGAAAAAAAAAACCACCTGCCCTCTATCACACTAGGATCAACAGATTAATCTCGGTAAGATGTAACACACACAGATGGTCAGACAGGAAAAATTAGAAAAATATGCCATATGAATACATTTGTCTTGTGTAATATCAAATAAGATTCATCTATCACAGAGATAATGGCTTGATGCATTGGCATACTTAGCATAGAGACAAAGTTAATTTCTTTATAGGCCAAATATTCCTACCAAGATTTCCTGTAATAAAAATCTTTTATGTGGGAGTATTATATAAATTGATTGCAAGCCATCTTTCTGGTTTGCACTGATTAATTTGTACTTACATTTCATTGCTGCAAACACAATGCACTCAGGATATACTGAGGAATTACTGGATTTCTGCTGCTAATTTGTTGTTGTTGTTAAAAAATAAATAAATAAACTGCCTGTTGAGATTTAGTTATTACACTGCTGAGTTTGTTGTTTAAGAGGATGTAGACAGAAATCTGATATGCCAGTTTAGAGAACCACGGTCACAGATCCCCAATGGTCAGTGGGGCTCCACTTCCTGTCAAAGGTCTTTTTCAATATCCTACAAACATGGTGCTTTGCATGCTATCCAGTAGTTAAAACACAGGGGGGCTGTGGGTTGCAGTCCTAAAAGTGACTCAGATCACAGGTAGCAGCAATAGAAGGAGGCAGGACTTCCACGGGTGGAACACTGACTCATACATCCACCCAAGTCTACAGCTACATCTCAGAACAAAGCTGTTTTCATGCAATACATGCTACACTCTGGCCTTATGGTAAAACAAGCCATCCCTGTTGATAGATATGGAATCTTAATGTCAGGATAGAAAAGCAAAGGCCTTTTGCAATACTCATAATAAATCCAAATTATGTCAAGGATAACATCAGAAACTGACTCACCTTATAACAGAAAACTCTCAGGCTTTCAACATCTTTTGCCTTTTAAAAATGAACGTATTGACCATCTACATCTACAAATATCTGTCAAAAGTGCACACACCTAAAACCCTTTTTAAAATCATACATTTAAAAAAAGCTGTGTTTGTTAAACTGTGTTCATACAGGATACTCAGCTTTTTTTGTACTTGCCAGAGGGGAAAAGAGTACTTCAACCTTTTCTTCCTAACAAGGTGAGAGAGGTCAAACTGGAAAAGCACAAAAAAACCTTAATCAAATCACGCACCCCCCTGACTTCAGAGGTGACATTGGGTTTGTTATTGACACAGAAAAGGAAATTCAGTTTTGCCTGGAATTTGCGATGGTACAGCAAAACAATAATAATGTATGACCCATTAAGCTTTAAAGGAATTACGCTTATCTTCCAGGAAGCAGGTTTGGTGAGTTAACTGTTTGGATTTATTTCGGCTTTACATGTGACTGATGACTGAATTTGGAGAAACAAAAAGCAAAAAAAAAAAAAAGTTAAATTAAGTCCAGTTGTTGAAGCATGCTGCAAGATACACATCAAATTAAATTCACACAGTCTGTTTTTGTGTGTGCCATCTAATTAGATTAAAGCTGCTTACCAGAGCATACTGCACTTTCTTGAAATAAAGGCCTGTCAACTTTCCTGTCAAATTTCCCCAATAAAACAAAATATTAAACCGAATCTGTTCTTGTTGGGCAATTAATGACGCAGTGTAACAATTCAATACACCAAAAAGATGCTCAGAAACCAGGAAAGATGTTGCCAGGCCTCGTGGCATTCTTTCTTTAATGAGTTAAAGCAAGTAATTGATTTCCCAAAGGGGCAATGTTGTTTTGGAAACACTATTTTCATTTTGTTCTAATGGACAATTACTTAACATAGGATTGTTTTTTTCCATTCCTAATTATACTCCAAGGGAAAGAAAAAAATCACCATTTGCATAAAAAGTGGTGTTCATCTATGAACTCAAATTATAGGCAGAAATATTTACAGGTAAATGGTTTCTGGAGGCGGGAATCCCGTAGTAAAGTTATAATTGTCTAAAGCGTTTACTAATTTATATGTTAAGAGAGGCAGAAGCTTCCAAAGCTGACATTTGCAAACTACATAATAGCTAATGTGCCGCACAGCTCTCAGAACTGTCAAGAGCACCAGACAGATGGCAGCATTTCAACATTCCTTTCAGTTACTTGCATCATGCACTATTTCATTTTCATCCAACAATCCAGGTAGCAATGTTCCTGACTTTTCAAGGCTATCCATTTACTGTGACGGCCAAATCAGATCCTTACTGAAAAATTCATCCCCAAATGTCAGCCTGCGCACAACAAGCAATCGGCACGGCGCTCCAAAATACCACGGTGAATATTTTAGAATAACTAAAAGCAATCCAAGGTAGACATTTATATTTCATATGCATGTCCTTGTACCTCACGATATCTTTGAGAGTAATTTGTCTTTGATGTAGGCGAGGCATCAATATTTGAATTTCTTAAAAACTCACACTGGATCAAGGTCAAGCCCAAGAAACTGGATTAGCAACAAGCTGTTTAGTTGGTCTAAGGTTTGTTATTTGAAACTTATAACCTAAACTTTTATATATACTATAGATAGACATATTTTATATGTACTTGTTAACATATAGATATTAAGCTACAGAGACAGCTAGAGAGATAGCTTTTCTGCTGCAAAAGAGAGAACAAATTGTGAAATGTTGTGGCACGGTCAGCCATCTCTTCACTTGCTTGTTTCCATCTGCTGTAGCCAGTTTCTGCCACACAGTGGTGCAGATGCTGCTGTCTTGGAGTGAGGCAGGGCCAGCCCCGTGTCCCATAAACACACACAAATCATTTACATGCTGTACTCATCAAAGGCAACTCTTCCTCATCTCCGCAGAGATTTGCTGCTGATCTGAGCTTCCAATATTGCATCTCAGAGCGTTGCGGCTAACCTTTGCAACTGCCAAGAATGTGATTAATTTTTTAAATACAGCTGTTGACCTATTATTGAGATGGAGAAGAGCCACGCGAGACACTCATCTCCTCTCCGCTGTATAATGGAATGCATTATTGCATCAGTGTTTACAAGGCGTGCTAAAAGAGAGACAGAATGAGGGAGAAAGCATTAAATAAAGCAATTCAGCTAATGTCGCTTTGGGCCTTGTGCACACACAAAATGCCAATCAAAAGTCGCAATTCTTTGATTCATTGCAGTTTGCGCTGGCAGTTGCATCTGAGAGAAGAGCGGTGACACAATGTGGAACAATAATTACCCCGCAGTGTTAAAGTCCTCCAGTGTCTTGGTGCTTTCATAAATAAAATATGTTCAAGATAATGGATTTATGCTCAATAATTCATCATCAGAATGTTTCAAACCAAGTGATATGTGTCGCAGTATTCTGTAACACAGCGCTTAGCCAAATTAAGTTATCTTGAAACAGATTTATTGACAGGGCTACTGCTGTTTTCATTTACTCAGCAACCATTTCTTAATTACCCCTGCAAAACACATAAAACAAACAATGCCAATGGACTGATTCTAAACCACTCAGTGTCATTATTAACTACACACCGTGCATTCAAGTCCGGACCAAAAAGTACCAAAGATTACAACTCGCTCAAACACTTTGAGTGGCTCTGAGTTAGAGTGAGAGGAGAGCAGTGGGACTGTGATATTTGTCATTCATGACCTTGGTGCTAGCCAGCCATACAGGCAGTTTGGTTTGATGACCCATCAGAGAATCTGTCTGGGTCCTTGCAAGAGCCAGAGGACCAGGGTGACATCCAGGTCTGCGGTCTGTTCAGCTGGACGGGGGTCAATCAGTGGGGCTGAAGATCCAAAGCCAGCTGGAGAGCCATGATTTGACTGGCCTTCATGTCCAGAGTGTCCCATTCCCAGAAGCAAGAGGAGGCCTCACTGGCACGTTGGAGAAGGCTGCTCATCCTCATAATTAATTGCATGAGTTTGTATGGTGTAGGACCAGCACAAGCATATTGCAGTTTTGCATTAGATTGCTAGAAAGAGAGAAAACACACACACACACATATATGACATATAATGACACACACATATATATAAACAATGAAGTACAAATCATCTGTGTTAGTGTAAAGCAAGCCCTACCAATGTGATTATGGTTAAATCAGTTGTCTCAGCCACAAACAAATACAAATGGGACAGATGCACTTGCAATCAACTGCAACAAGATACCCACTTTAAATAAAAACAACTGCATTTCATCAAAACACACATGTGCGGTGCTTAAATCTAGAAAAGGCTTAAGCATCCAGCAGAGAATGAGGGAGAGAGAAAAACAATTTACATGCAAATCAAACCTTATCATCTCCATCTCTTTATGCCACTTTTGCCGACAAAATTGCATTCATATGCACAAAGGCATTCAATTACTGTAGCTGTGGCTCAACTTTTCACATAACAGCATTTTCTATTTGGAGAGGCAGGCCCATGTACATTTAATAGGTAGCCATTCTGTTCCCCAGCTCTGCGAGAGATCACTGCCAGTGTGTCAGTTAGAGGAGATGGCAGCATGTATCAGTGCATGAAATAAAGCTCATGCTCCAAAGTGACAGGTCCTGGATATTGTTGGCAAATGGATGTTAAATTCACTCTGCAACCACCAACAGCAGCCCTGGCTATGAAAAATTAACTGTACTCTGGCTAAAGGGAAGGGAAATTGCTTTGCTAGATATACCACAAAATCCTGTTTGTGAGCTATCCATCTGTCAGATCTCTTTGCAAAAAAAGTCCTTCAGCTCTCTCTATTAAAGAGTCTGCTCTCATATGCTGTTCAGAGTAATCCAGTATGAGAGCGGAAACAAAGAGATGTCAAAGAGAGTTAGAGTAAATCCTAAATCTGTGCTGTAGATTACAAATCAGGAAAGAACACTGGCTCCAAGGGCCACAAAACAGACCAGGTACTTGTTATATGTGAACCACTAGAGGGCACCAATCACCACTGTAACTATTCAATAGTTAAAGTAGGTTAGTTCACTTAGTGTACATTATAGTCTATAACTGTTGGCTTTGGGAAGCGAAGTGTTATACACCAAACTACATAAGAAACATTCTAAAGGATACATTTTCCACTGCACAAGAAATATTTTGTAAACCTTTATTTATCTTTCTCTCTCTCTCTCTCTCTCTCTCTCTATATATATATATATATAGATGATATTATAAATGTCATGACCAGGCACAGTCCGAGAATAGTATATATATATATATATATATATATATATATATATATATATATATATATATATATATATATATATATATATATACAGGGGTGTAGTTTCCAGGGGGTTTAGGGGGGTTATGACCCCCCCCCCCCCCAATAATCAGACCCAACAAATATAATCCCCCCAATAAAATCAGGTATTACCAGCAAAATGGTATAATGTTTAATCATCTGGGAATTTACCCAGATTTATTTCAGCACAAAGTTACGCCAATGTATATATACACAAGGCCTGCTATTATATATATCTTTCATCTGCAGATTGCTGTCGTTAAGTAAAATGTCTCATGAGGTTTGAAGTCAACTCATGGTAAGCAGCAGTGTATTTATTTATTTATTGTTTTTTTTTACCGTGTATTTATTTTCTATAACATGTATACTGGGATAAGTCAGCATTAGCGAATCCCCCCCGGCACACATACACTCTCATCCTTATTAGTTTTCATGGGTAGAATACATATGGTTCACTTCCAAATATTGAGACCAGTTTCGCATCCTACCAGTAGATGTCAATCTACCACTTTGAATAACTTCTGGCCTTTCTGCAACTGGGTGTCGCTGTTTTTCTCTCCTGGCAAGGTAATATATTGTGTGGTGACGCTCAGCAGCTTTGCGTCAGTGAATTCCAAATTAATCCAGTATAATGATTTCCTCCCTCTCCCCCTACCCACCGCATCGCGAATGATTATTTCGAAATTCATGAATAGGGATAGAAAATCGGTCGCTGGAAGTCAGAAAGTTAGAAGGGAGGTGTGGTGGTGCTCTCAGACAGCAGTGAACAGTGCAAAAAAGTACCAAAAAAGTCGCCCACTTCTACCAATTATAAAGTTATTGGCTGAATTGTTTGGCAGAACTTACTTTAGTAAACAAATAGGTGATTTTAAGTTTGGAAAGAAAAATCATAAAGCTCATTCCCAAACAAACAAAAAAGTCAAACAATATGCTGAAACCTCTTGGCATACAGGTTGTAGTTTATCTTGGAATCTGCACATATTAATTTAAGAAATACACACTTAAAAAGCAGAAGGTCTTCATTGGTTTAATTGGTCAGCTTGGGCGAGTGCCCAAAATTGGTTAATTTCGCCTCTAGATGATTATCCTACTCTTTAAAAAAAGATAAAAGAAACAATAAAAAAAGAACTTTTTTATTTATTTGTAGACGTTTTCTGGTAAAAGCGAGTGACTAAGAACTGTAGTCGATGAATCATTCGGCATTTGATTTGCTGGTTCGTCCCCATTTCTTTCCCAACCTGGAGACTGCGCAGAAGGCGTCGGGGGAAAAGTGCATGTGCAAGCAGAACTAAGAAAGTTCGCAGACCCGAGGTGCAGGATGTCCCGTTAAGGAGAAAAAAAATCCTGCTGAGGAGCAGAAGCAACACAAGCTGACGGGCTGAAAGGACTGCAACTCAGAGCGAACGGCACTTACCGCACAAGATATACCGTTAACCCGAGAAAATGGGCTTTCCGACGATATTCAGTTGTCGTCGGAGTCTTCTCAAATTGTTTTTGCTTCAGTTCATCGCGTTCCAAACAGTAAATGCTCGTCCTTCTCCTATTATCAGGTTTCCCGGAGACGATACCCCCAGAACAGACAAAGAAGTTGCTTTGGTAAGTTTCTTTTTTTTTTCCTTCCTCAGGATATGTCTAAGTAGGTCAGGCAGCAATGAACTGTTTTTACCCTGGAGTACCAGAAATGAACAGGAGTAGTTTTCACATTGTTTATTTCTTATTGCTCTAATTTTATATAAAGATACCCTAAGAACGCTAACCTATTATTTTATGTTTTTATCCAAACTTTAGCATTATCTAAACAAGTTTTATGGATGCCCACAAGACAGATGTAATCTTATGGTGCTCAAGGATACCCTGAAGAAAATGCAAAAGTTTTTTTCTCTGCAAGAAACTGGAGAGATTGATGCCAAAACTGTAGAGATCATGAAAAAGCCCCGCTGCGGTGTCCCAGATGTGGCCAATTATAACTTCTTCCACAGAAAACCCAAATGGCAGAACAAGGACGTCACCTACAGGTCAGAGAATTAACAATAACACACATGATTAGAGAGGCTATGGATTATGTTATAATGGGAGTGAGTGCCAGTCCACTGTGACTCCAAATTAGTTCTCAAACAATTGCGGAGGTTTTAATCAGCTTGGCCTGCAAAATGGTTATGACATTACCACTGGGTGTGATCTAATAGTTTTTGAGTTACTTGGCATGCTGCACTTTAGAAAACCATTTACTGCACAGCACTATTTTAAAAATCTGTTGCTTTAACAATTGCCCATAAATCAAAGTTGTTGTACTGAGACATATTTGCCCCTGTCTGACCCTCTAAAACCGACCCCACCCTCTCCACAACCTCCATTCCACACTACCCCCATCCACACAGTCTTGAAGTGCTTGCATCTTTATGTCTCGCTAACTCCAGCATTCCTACACAGTATGTGTCAGGTCCTTTGTTTTCATTCTGTTTGAGGTTTACTATGATGTGGATGTAGTTTATTTATATCAGCGGTTTTGCATGTTCTGATCATTCCAGCCTCTCCGTCTGTGTGTTTATAAGAAAGACTGGAAGCCAAAGACAATAACAACTATGAGATCTTAGACTGTTTTCAGGAAAAGGACTGTGTAGACAGGCATACAAATGGGTTTGCGGCTGAACATTGTTTCAGGAGGCGCTTTTACAGATTACTCATATTGGCCTCTTTATTTTCCATGATCTTCAGTAAAGAAAGGAGAATTTGCAACACTCACAGATTGTCCTGATTGGACAATTCAAGTCATGCTTGTTTTTTTTTTGTTCTACTCAATTTGTAGAATCCTGGGTTACACTCCCGATCTGGATGAAGAAGTCATAAATGATGCTTTCTTCAGGGCCTTCAAAGTATGGAGTGATGTCACGCCACTCTCTTTTACCCGCATCATGGATGGAGAAGCTGACATCATGATTAATTTTGGCCGCAATGGTATACTATGTGTATAAACATCACACTATATAGATATTCCATTGTCATTTGAAAACTATTGTACATCTGTACTCAGGTGGGTTTGCGAGAATCACAGTTAATAAAGAAATGTATCAGTTTGTTTTATAGTAATACGCATATTGTAAGCCCTCAAAATACTCCTTTTATTGGATCTGCCACATCTTTGTAATAGAATAAAGAGATTGTACCGCAGGATAAAATTCTAAGAATGTTCCTATAATAATTAGCACAAGTCAATATTTAAACAGAAGCTCACCGAGTTCAGGACTAATGCTGAAGGAGCAAAAACAAACATCATTTTAAAGTAACATTCTTTTCAAAGTGACTCTACACCCCACCATCCTGTATTGTAGGAATTCTTTAAAGACAGTGGGGATTATGGTATTAACCCAGGTCATTCCAAACATTCCAGCTAAAATAACCACTTGATATTTACCCACATTCTGTCTGGTCACAGCTGACTATATTCAGAAAGAATCTAGTAATTATAGGGGAATGCAACCGAAAATCGGCCGCTGAAGAAGACATGGAATTGTTGCTTCAGAAACAGAAATCTTTGAATACATGGACAAATGTCACATCATGTCTTAAGCAGTCAGTATACATGTTTTGATTGGTTAATGATGTCATCAATAGAGCATGGAGATGGTTACCCCTTTGATGGCAAGGATGGCCTCCTGGCTCATGCCTTTGCTCCAGGCCCAGGAATTGGTGGAGACTCTCACTTTGATGATGATGAGCAGTGGACACTTGGAGAGGGGCAAGGTAATGAAAGAATGCTAGTTACAAAAAGTGCATGCAGCAAAACCACCAGTGTCGATTTCTTCATTTATTTTTCATTCATTTCATTTTTTGCTTAGACTGTTATGTAAAGTTAATTTAAAACTTTGTGAGGTGTAGAAACTAATATAACTTTCAGATGCTCTTTTCCAAGCATCTTTTTCTGGCACCTGACATCATATCAAACTACAGCCATCTGGAAGCTAAATTAAAAAAAAATAAAAATCTCTATTGCACACATTTGTATTCGCATCCATTGACCCAGATAGTTTTACTCCCAAGTACTTCCCCTTTTTTAACATCCTTATGTCTGGATATTTAATTTGTGTGGAAATAATCTATAAACCTATTTTCCATTTCTCTTGGTGCTAGTCTTAAACAGATGAACAGATGAGGATCTCTTGGATGAACTTTTATTTTCTCAATATGTGTTTGTTGTTCATACTGTTACATACAAATCATTTGTACCCTGCATTATACAGTTTGGTTGGACATTTTTCAAAGCCTACTTTGAAACTGCTTTCCAAATTCTAGACAACAATATTTGCTTTAACTTCCAGGAAGTTGAAGCTTGCTATGTTATGTTAGCTTGCTTGCTATGTTATGTTAGCTTGCTTGTTATGTTATTTGTTAGCTTGCTTATTACAAAAATTACCTTCTAAACATGTGTGAAACTAATGCTACAAAGTTTTATAGTGAATTGAGAAAGCATCATATGAAATCAAGCACCATAGAGCAAATATTCATATATCTTCACCCCTTTCTATACATAAGTATGTATCTATGTATGCATTCTTTGTTTTACAGTGGTGAAGGCGAAATTTGGCAATGCTGATGGCGAGTTTTGTAAATTCCCTTTTCTGTTCATGGGCACTGAGTACAACAGCTGCACAGCTCAGGGTCGTGATGACGGTTTCCTATGGTGTTCCACCACTTACAACTTTGATGAAGAGGGCAAATATGGCTTCTGCCCTCATGAATGTAAGCTTACCCAGTGGGTCCCTTTTTTGTTAAAGCATATACTATATGTTTGACATGCAGCTGTGATGTCTGTTTGCACATTTTGCTTTTGAAACTTGTGATTTTTGTGGCCCCACATGACCTTAGGCGTGATATGCCCTACTTGGATCTTATTGAACCAGACAAAACATTTAATTAGTCTTTCAGTCTTTCAGTACTGGTAAAGTAATACTTAATATCACATCATAGCTATACTCAAAGCTGTTCTGTTGTTTTTGAACATGAAGAAAGTAGGTTGGCCAAGAAAATGCTTTTTTTTTAAATTTTGTTTTATTTGGAGTGAATTATGGAACATTTCTTCTCCAAGTTACTGCCCCACTTTACAACATGAGGCTTTGTCAAACATTTTGTTTATCTCTGTTATGTTGCTGTCCATGGTACTAACATGATCAGATGCTATTACAACTAACTGCCAAAATACACATGTTCAAAGTCATTTTATGTGATAAAAACACGAGTAAGGCCTGTTTGCACTGGAGTTTTCTATTTTGTTTTCTATTTTGAAGTAAAAAAAAAACAGTTCCAATGTACCTATTTTGTTAATTCAAGTTTATTGTGTTCCCTTGTGTTACATCACTACTTAGTGATCAAAGGTTTTGTATTAAAATTGAATTTCTTTTTTTAGTTAGAAGAATGTAAAAACAAATACTGTTTTTTTTTTTTATTTTATTAGGCCATCTGTAACTTCATTTGTTTTGTGATTTGCAGTACTTTTCACCCTGGGTGGAAATGCAGAAGGGGCCCCATGTAAATTCCCCTTCAACTTTCAGGGGGAAAAGTATGATGGATGCACCACTCAGGGCAGAGATGATGGCTACCGCTGGTGTGCCACTACTGAGGATTATGACCGCGATAAAACGTATGGCTTTTGCCCTGAAACTGGTAAGTGGTGTGTCATGTGTTGTCTCTTATTCACATAACATATAGCAAAATGAAAGATAATCACATCAAGTTGATGTCCACTTAGGTGTGCATAGTGGTCACGGTCTTCATTATGCAATAACACTTAAATAAATAAATATTTCACTAGCAGTGCTTTTTTTGATGAGCAGTGCATAGTGCCTTGCCATATGTTGGGCTACAGGAATTCTGCAGCTGTGGTTTTTGGTTATGCTTGTGGTGGGCTGAATAGCTATAAAAGTATTTTAATGTGCAGTAGCAGGGCCTATTTTCCATTCTGTCAGTGGGGCTTGTTTTAGGGTTGAGGTACTGGGGTAGGGAGAAAGGCATACAGGGAGAGGTACTACTGTTGGTGCTTTCATCTGATTTTATTTGATTAGGGATGAAGCTTTGCTGCAGAGTCCTGTGTGAGAACTTGTACCGAATAAGAAATTATATTGTTTTTTTGTTTTACTCTTTTCTTTCTTTCTTTTTAACACAAAACCACTCTTGCCAGACTGAAAATGATCTCTCTTTGAAAGAAAATCAATTTGGATGGGTGCATTTTGGTTGTGTGCCTAATGGATTAGTTATTGATGTCATGTGTGTTGTGCCAGCTGCTTTCATCATGCTATTTCTGAACATCATCTGCACTCATTTCATAATAACCCAAACTTTTCCGGAAAGAAAAAAAAAATCACTTTGCATAGTGAATTTATAAGATAATTAAGCAACTGAATTCAGTGCATATTTTGCATTTACTGTTTTGCATTTTGTTGCTGTTACCAGCAATGTCAACAGTGGGAGGCAATGCAGATGGAAGCCCCTGTGTCTTCCCTTTCACCTTCCTGGGAGACACTTATGAATCTTGCACCACCTCTGGACGCAGTGATGGCAAAATGTGGTGCGGTACCACCAAGAGTTACGATGATGACCGCAAATGGGGTTTCTGTCCTGATCAAGGTAAAAGAATTTGCCAGTGGTATTTGGGGATATTTTTCCCAAGAGCCAGTGGATTGGAAGACACTGAATCTATCTTTTTCTTTTTTGTTTTTGTTTTTTTTACTGTGGAAAGATAATAGATATTTGTTTAAACTAACTTGTTTCTAGGCTACAGCCTTTTCCTGGTAGCAGCCCATGAATTTGGTCATGCTCTTGGTTTGGAGCACTCTCAGGACCCCGGTGCACTGATGGCCCCTGTTTACACTTTTACTAAAGACTTCAGGCTCTCCAATGATGACATCAAAGGCATCCAGGAGTTGTATGGTGAGAGAAAATGCCACATATAGTCTAATACCAATAAGTGCCTGGGAAAATGATTGTGTTGTCAGTGGATAATTTGCAGACCCCTTTAAATAATAAATACTGTGGTAAATCTGACAACAGGTGTGCCAACAGACAAGCCTTTGCCTCCAACCCAGGGTCCTGTCACTCCAATGGATATCTGTAATGAGCCAGTGGTCTTTGATGCTGTAGCACAGATCAGAGGAGAAACATTCTTCTTCAAAGACAGGTAATCATCTCAGTTAGCAACGTGATGTATCTTTTTTTTTTAAAAGACTTCAATGTAAGAAAAGTCTGAAGCCCAGGCAAAGTGTTCTAGATATCCAAGCTGTAATGTTCCCAGTTGCTCTTTTGAGTCTTAAATGTGATGTAAAGGCTGAGTTTGTGAACACTGAAAGCACTGCCAAAGTCCTGTTAAATTTCCTGTCTGTGATCTGTGCGAAGAGCGATAAAGAAAACGAAATTGCCTGCTTCAGGCTGTATCGTCTTGCGTGACTGAAACACAGCAGCCTGCACCAACTGGATTTCACAATCACATCACTGCAAACAATGAGCAGTTTGACATGAGGTTTCTTGTTAATTATGGTTTCTCTTTTTACAGTCTTGTGCCACTTGAAGATTGTGGGCATATTGTTGTTTTGTGATATGACAATTAGTAAGAGTTGAAAACAAGCTATCCCTCTACTCACGCAGTGACAACCAAAGTAGTCATCATTCATAAACATAGTCTACACTCCTCTTCTCCACCGGCGCCAGTGAATCCAAAGTCATGTAGGTTTACTATGTGTCTGCTGGCTGACTCTGTAGAAAAGAAGTTGCATAAAGTCCTGTGGTTCGGTCAACAGTCTTTGTGAGTCAGGGTACTTCCCGTAGAAAGATGAACAGTTTCATTGCAACAGCTGACGTTTGTTACAAAGAGCTTACCCCAGTGGCATGTTACAAAAAGGAACTGTTAGGACAAACAAATGATGGGTTAGCTGTTGACATTGTTGACACAAACACTGTAATTTCAACGTTAAGAGCTGCATATTCTGTCACAATCATTTGGAAATCAGCTAAGAGTAGATGCATCAGCAAAATACTCAAGAGTCAGTTAGCTTGGCTTTTTTCACTGAGTTACAATATTTTTCACCTTGCTGTGGCTCTAGCAGAGAGTGTGCAGTGAACCATGAAACTTTGGATCAGTTGTTGGTCATCAAGTCAGCTGAAATGATCTTTTTCTTCCATCTGAAACATTATATATCTTATTTAACTGTTGGGACAATGTTTTTAAAGTGAAAATTTTATTTTCACTTTAAGCATTGTTGAAGTCTGAAAATGCACACAGTCACATTAATGTAAAGGCAAGCACAAGTTTCCGACATACCTTGGCTCTCAGGTCACCGTTGTTTAAATAAAGCCATGGAAAAATAATATCTTAAAAAAGAAATGACATTGTGTCTAAATGATAGGATGACAGCAGTGCTAAGCATCACCTACCTGGGTGGAATGTAACAGATGATTAAACTGTCATTTTGCAGAGAGATGGTATTCAGAGCAAACTGGTTCAGTTTTAGGTGGCTAAAAGTTCCATATACATACGTTACACTGAAATTTAGCTGAGCTATAGCATATTTAGACTTTTTCCTCATGTTTTGCCTTGTTTGCCAGCTTTGTTAGCACCATTGTGCACTAATCTAAGCTGTTGTGTGATGTTTTCAAACACATTTAATTCAGTATGACATGAATTTTAGGTTGCTATGTGAAAATGTAATCAAGCAAAGTTGAAGATCAGGGTGGGAAAATGAGGACAGAGTATTATGAAGTTGCTGTAGTGAACAAACAGTATATCTCACTGAAATCTGGGATCAGTAAAGTTTTAGTATAGGCCTGTTGGTCCAACTTCATAAGTTGCCTGAAGGGCATGTCAGACTTGTATGCTGCAGAGCTCTGGTACACGCCAAGTTTTATAGCTTTACAGAAAGAGCTGTACCCACTGGGCTCTGAGGCTAAGCTCACTTGACTCTCCCACTGTAAAAGTGGAATCTCTCATTCTGTTAGCTCAGCATATTTATGTTGTGAGACAAATCTTAACGTGACGCAATGAGTAATACTTGCAGCACTCCCTGAGCTCAGCATATAAGTGGGTCTGTCTGTCTCGAGGCTTAAGGAGAAGGTACTTAGAAAGTCTGACTTATAGAAAATGTTTAGCCAACCTGCTGGTTAGGTCTGTTGTGAAGCGTAAAACCAGTGGAGATTGTTGTGACTGTTGTGCAGAGGCTGGTGAAAAACTGTTAAGGAAGACTGCTGTTTTATAGAAGCACTTTTGTTGAATGGTAGTAGTTAAAGATAATGACAGTATAAAAATACAATAGGCCTCACAAACACTGCCAAATACCTGTGACTGAACTTTGCATTTGAATGTTTCATTATTTTCTGACTTTTTTGGTGCTCTTTAAACATATTTAGACTCAAAAATGATAAAGATCTGTTCTCCATCTACTTTATTCTTTTTCTTCTGGTTTGTGAATGTCGAATGTTTTCCTTTTTTGTGTACACCACAATCCATGTCTGAGAGGATGTAGCATTAAACCCCACAAACCAAACTTTTTGTTTCTACCATCATAACTCTCAAAGAAATACTTTGGTGTACTTTTTCCAGCTTCCCTGACAGATACTATTGTTACTCTTTCTTCAGTTGTGAAATTCTTTCTTTCTTCTTTTTTTTTTTTTTTGCTCTGTTATACAATTTTAGTGCCTTTTCCACAATGCATTTTAGGCAAACTTATAATATGGGTCAGTACATTGAGCCATTTAAATCAATGTGTTAAAAACTTATATTTCTCATAAAGCTCAGTTGCATTGTCATAATCATCAACCTGTATTTTTACACAGTTCAAACAGGACTTTGTTAAGAACAAACCCAAGATCAATGGATTATCTACTTCAGATGTTAGGATTATTAGTAATTACCTGTATGAAAATACAGGTAAATAAAAAAGAATAAAACAGACTCAGAGATCTAAAACAACAGGAGTGCTTTAGAAAAATCACTTGAATATTTTCTGTACGTGTATTCCCCTTACCACCCCTAGGCAGATCTTGTTTTTCCTTTTATTGAGTGCATACAGGAAGAAAAGAGAGGGAGGAAAGGATAAAATTAAAGCTCTGGTACAGACTGAAAACCCTCTGGATATTGTTAGTGCATGAACAGCAAACTGATCCGCAAGAACACAAATAAAATAATGACATTCGTAGATGGTTAGTTCAGACTGGAATATGTCTCATCTTTCATCCTGACAAATGTAACTTTGGGCAAGTGTTATGTATGCGCACTTCTATTTATGCTTGTTTGTAAAGTTTTATTCTCATCTTCACTTTATCATTATGACAACTCATCTTTGTTATTGGCAAATCTTTGTCTGTCTAAAAAATAGGTCAGTGGAAAAGAGTATGGTAAGCTGCTATTGTTGCGCAGCTGTGTATTGGAAATCCGGGCAAGATGGGTCTTGTTCCGCTGGCGTCTGCAGCCTTAGTCCTAACGAGAACCAGATGCTCATGAATCAGACCATTGTGGCTGGCTCGGCCAGCGAAGCACTTGCACTAAAGCCCCGATCTCTTATACACATACACGCAGACACACATGCTTTTTCTCTCTCTTTCTCTCCCCACCTCCTCATCAGCCCCCTCTGTTCCTTTCACTCTTACTTCTTCACTCTTATTTCTTCCCTAGCCTGTCTAACTCATGATTGCTCATCCACCCACTCTTTCTGCAGGTTCCTGTTCAGGTCAGTCAACTTTAGAAGCAAACCCAATGGACCAATGCTAGTGGCCACCTACTGGCCCGACCTGCCTGCCAAGATAGATGCTGCCTATGAAAATCCAGAGGAAAAAACAGTCTTCTTTGCAGGTATTCTGAGGAAAGCAAGAGACTTTGAAAAATGCACATTTAGATCTGTTTTAATATTGACATAACCCCGCACTTATAAGGTGATGAAGGAAACAGATGCATTACTTTTAATGAGTAATGAAGATGTGTCTTCCCCATTTTACCACTTGGATGCATTTCCCCTAATGGTCAGCCATTTCTATTACCTGAAACTTTAGGAGGCACCAGAATGTAGGCCAAACACTCTTAAGTGCAGTGTGGACTCTTCCAGCATACTTATTAGTGGTTTATGAAATATTCACAGCATTTTACAAATATGACAACTTTCCTGAATACTGATGAGACTTACATGATATATCCATCAACTCTAAAGACATTAAGATGGTTTGGTAAATGTTCGACTTATTATCTCACTGCAAAATTGGTTCATAGAGTTAACCCTTGTGTTGTCCTCGGGTCAAAAATGACCCCTAGGTGAATGGCAAACAAGTATATGGGAATCCCGAGGACAACACAAGAATAAATGATAAAATGTTGATTTAAAAGTTTAGTGATTTTCATTAGAATAACATATTGTATGATTCCTAAAAGTGAATTCTCTTTTTAACTTACTCTTCTCTCCCAGGCAATGAAATTTGGATTTATAGAGCTGATCAGTTGGAGACAGGCTACCCGAAAAGGTTGTCCAGCCTTGGCCTCCCCACTGACCTGCAGCAAATCGATGCTGCCTTCAACTTTAGGAAGAACAGGAAGACTTACTTCTTTGCTGGAGACAAATTCTGGAGGTAAGGAGAGTTAAAGTTTGTGCAAAGATTTGCATTTAATGTAATTAAAAGCCCTATGTGACTCGACCTAGCTCTTGCAATTGAGGTCATAAACTGTTGCAGTTGTGTGCTATATCTGAACTGAGTTAGTGTTTGGTGTGACCTAAACAGTACAGTAACTCAACAGCTTGTAGTTTTTGCACATATGAAGCTGTAGTGCTGCGGACTGTCTGTTTTATCTGGGAAAGTGCCATCATGTGTTTCTGATGCACTTTATAAGATGCAAACCAACGAATGTCATTCAACAACAGAGGGTCTTTAAAAAAAAAAAAAAAAAAAGTGAAATCATGGCTATCTCACTTCTATTCTGCATATTGCACTGGTCTGCAGGCTCTTTGACCTAAACAAACAGGTACAGCATGCTGGCCATATCCACAGTCCCTGTCCGATTGTAAATTGACTTTTTAGTGCATTTACAGCCACAAACCTTGAGTAACTGAGAGTAAATCATAATAACAATGCAGCCAGAACAGTTTGCCCTAACTAACGTCCTATGTTATTAAATAGCAATGATATTAGTCATTATCTGGCTGATGTGCACACACCCAATTTTTAACAGGCTAAAACAGAGAGCAAAGCAAAGCAGAAACTGTACTTTGATAAAAGGACTGTGCATTATAAAAAACTTTTTAAATTCTTTGAGTATGGGAGCGACCTAGTTAACAGTCTGGATTGTTATTCTACTTCTTTTACTTTCATTCTCTTCTCTAAATGATGCAAGAAAGGAACAACAGTTTATGAAATTTATGGTCAGATTAGCTACTGAAGCTCTGAAGGCATCCTCTGATAAAAATGTCAATACACTACATATTTTTGGCACAGCAAAGAGTTCTTTGGTGCTACATTAATGCCATTGATGTAATACATGTCATATGTAAAACCTCAGATGTGATTTCATTGTTATGTGTTTACAGATATGATGAGACCAGCAAGACAATGGACTCTGGCTTCCCAAAACTTATTGCGGATTCCTGGAATGGCATCCCAGATGGCATTGACTCTGCCTTCAGTCTTAATGGCATTGGTAAAATAATACTTTTAACAAGTAAATTTGACCAAAATATGGCAGGAACAGTTATTAGTATGTGAATGAATTTGCTGTACGATTCATACCATTGTGCCATTGCTGTACTCTATTTTCCAAGCAAAACTGATTTCAAGCTTTCAAGATATGGCAGTATTTAGGGAAAAGGATAAAAAGCTACACCTGCAACTTTGTTAGTTACAGAGCAGTGTAGTTCTTTCCACTGAAAACAATATATGAGTATAAGGTTTAGTAGGTATATCATTTTAGAACACTGTCATATTTTAATTAGTACTAAACAGAAAGAACAGCTCAAACTAAGGAGGAGAAGTTTGATTGCGCCACATTTCATAGCAGCCCATGCCAAAGGAATGTCAAGACATTTGACTGGAAAATATGAATCAACCTCACTATGGTAGGAAAAGTCACAGGTTCCCCAAAGTTAAAAGGTCTTATTTTCTGGGAATCGTGAATGTTTGTACCAGATAATATAGAAAGCCTTCAATAGCTGTTGAAATATTGGAGTCCTGTGCAAATGGGGAACTTCCTGACTCTACCGCTTCTAGAGCCATGGCTCCAATATGCCAAGAATATGCCACACAACTGTTGTTATGCTCTGATAACGACACTAGTGTTTTTATGTGTGTGATTACTGTCTGCACAGCAGCATTCCTTCTGGTAAAATTGCAGGAAAATCCAGTCAGCTCTATCAGTGAGTCTGGCACTCTGCCTTTGTCAGTAAAACTCCTCATATACCAGAATCGAGCAAACAGTGACGCCTTCTAGGCAAAAAAAAAAAAAAAAGTGTTTAGAGGAGTTGGCTACACAAAGAATGTCAGGAAGGCAAATAGACCATAGGGAGTATTTCTGAAGTCAGGGAGTGATCAGTGGTTTTACAATGACAGAATTGTTACATTTTTTGTGAGTGAATATCACAGGTTAGTTGACACTTACTTTTACTGCTGGTGCAAAGTGCATTGCAGCCACTGTGAGAAGTAAATGGTGAATTTTTAATGTGAGACCACCAGTAAATATCTTTTGAGATTCTCACTGTCAGCCATGTATACTTGAGGTCAGAGGTGGTTAGCAAATTTTTGCCTATGGCAAGCAACCAGGGATTTTTTCATTGCTTCTCTCCTAACATACAGACAGTGCTGTAAGTGTCACATAGCCCCTTCCCCACACCGTGAACAAACATTATATAAAGAAGGTCTTTCACCCTCTACAGAGGCGCCTCTGTGTACTTCCTCCTTAGCATAATTCAGAGAACGCGAGGCTTGACTTTGGCTTCTGATTGGGTATTTTAATTCTTGTACGCTTCTACAGAAGCTTGTTTATTTCACTGTTATTGCGTGGTAGTTTGTTTGACTCGAGCAAATTTAATAAAGAAAATTCTCAGCTTAGTAAATGTTTTAAACACAATGTGTATTCTGCTTGTCTTTCACAGACTACAGCTACTTCTTCAAAGGCAACCACTATTTCAAACTAGAAGACAGCAGCTTGAAGATTGTGAAGTTGGGTGAAATCACAAAGGACTGGCTCGGATGTTGAACATTTCCAAAATGTCTCACAACTAACTTGTGTAATGGTGACCTCTTGAGCCTCATGAGGACATTATTGTAGTATTGAACACAACTTAAGGTCGCTGCAGTGCACACTGTTGTAATTTTTCTATCATGGCAACTCTGCACGCTTTCCTGCAGCCTGTATAACCGGTCTCCAGATTTGTAGAACGCCACCTCTGAACCTTCTTCGTAGGCTGAACATATGCAGCTGGATATTTGCTACATTTCTGTGTGACTTTGACATTTTATTTGTTATGCTGTTATGCAGATTTATTACAATATGCACCCCATTTTTTATTATTTTATAGATTTTTTTTCCAAGTCAGACATCAGGTATGTCCACACTGCTTTAAATGCAGTGCTATACTGTGCTGGTCAATATTGCCTTTTTATACAAATTTGATTTGTTTAACACCATATGAGGAAATCATGTTGGCTTAGAATTATTTCAGTGTAATAAGTGCAGTTTTATAATTGTATCTGTTTAATTACTTTTCTCATTGTTGTGCACTACATTTGAAAGAATGAATTTGCACAATGTGACCGAAAATGGTGCTTTTAGAGATCGCTTTTTGCATATAGTCCTATATACATTATATTCTGTATAACTATGTCTGATCGGACTACTTACTATCCTCTGGATGTATAAAAGTAGTATTCCCAGACACATTATCCTTCATTTGGTTAGCACTTTGTTTAGGACTATACAAGGGAGTGGCACAATAGGAAGACCAAATTATTCCCGTGTCAACTCCATGTTACATTTCCCTACACTAATGGTACAGAAAGATTAATGGCACAGGTTGCCTCTAGAGGCTGTATAGGTTTCATGCATAATGGAACCATGACAAGAGTACCGCAGTAGTATTGCTTAATTATCTTTTTTACATGTTTTTTCCTTGTGATGGTTTGTTTATGCTTTTTGCACTGTCATCAATAAAGATGGTCAATATAATGAATCTACAAAATTGTGAATGATTAGCCATGATATGTGATCCTTATCCGCTAGGTACCAAAAAAGAGAAGTGGGAGATCATATACCTGAGCTGCATTAGTGCACTGTATACATACTCTTGCAACTTAAAGATCTGAATACAACACATTAGTGGTAAAAGTAGATCTATAATGCTTGTGTTATGAACTTACACCAGTGTTGCTTTGTCATAGAATTCATCTTTATGATATATAGTAATGCTGGCACTTCTTTAAATTTTAAGGTTCTATAAGTAACAAGCGGGCTAACTTTAAAATAATCAGATATAAAATTAATTGAATAGAGCATATGGACTTTATCTAAACCCCTGCAAAGACTATAATTTGTTATGAAACTGTGCCATCTTGTGGACATTTATGATAAATGTATAGCCTTTGCATAAAATCAGTTATTTGCTCGTGACACCGCGATCGTCCTAACTTTCTTTAGCATTTACTCCCCCGGGAGTCCTAACCAGTGTTATTTTATCAAAGCACACAGCCTACGAGACAATTTTAATCTTTTCCTATCTGAACCAATTTTTTTATAGGCATCTAAATGGGATACCACTATATTTTAGATACTATCGAAAGGGTACTGTCTAAAGTCATTACCTTGCAAATGTAGTGACAGTGTACAAACATTCACTTAACAGTCTTGATCCCCCACTGCACAGCGGAGGTGGAGCTTGAAGCTACCGGTTTTGCTCTCGCGTGCTTGAGGTTTGTACTCGTCGTAACTCGCGCTTGATACCGTTTGGCTCAGCAACAAATGAGAACAGGTTCTCTGTTGAGGAAGTGAGATGGTAACATCACGGGGCTACAAATTAGAACATCGGCCGCCTGTCATTTCGCTCACTGGACTACGATGCCACCGCAGCGAGTAGGTGCCTTGCCGAGGCAACAATCTCTGCTTTTGCCAGCGGTCATCAACCCGTTTGTCCAAGACACCAAACTAAGCAAAGCTGCTATAATTAAAGTGAGTATTTCTTCTTCTTTTTCTTTTTCTTCTTCTTCTGCTTTTTTAAGAGATTGCACAAAGGCAGGATTTTGAAGAATGCTCGTTTGGTAACAGTGTTTCATAGTGTGACATAGTGCACCCAGGCTGCTGTATCCAGGGCCTGTAATCTTCTCCAACACGGCTTTGACAATCAGCTTGTAAAGCCTCCTATGCAACACAACAGACTGAGCCATTGGGAGCTTTCTAGAATGCTTTCCAGCAATGTGGATTTCTAGGCTCGTGCATATTTCTGCTAGGTGGGAGGTCAGTTTTCAGCCAGGCAGCAAGTGACTTGAACACCAGGGAGGTTTGGGCCTGTAATTAATGTGCATAAATGTACTCCTCTGCCTGCAGTGTGTCTTGTTGGGAATTTTCTTGGTCCCTCTTCGAGCTGTCTTTATAACCCTGGTTCTGATGGTGTTATGGCCAGTGTCTGTCATTGTCACCTTCAAGCGTCCTCTGAAAGGAGCTGTGGAGCCAAGCACAGGATGGAGAAGGTAACTATGGATACCAGTAACATCCAGTCTTTCTCAGAGTTGGCCTTGACTTTATCACACCTAAAGCAAAAACAATAATAATATATTTAGCTTATTCTTGACATCAGTTTTGTTTACTTGCAAGTGATCTTTTGCTTATTTATTTTTTTAAAACTTGGTTGCCCAGAAATAGTGAGTTTGGCCTACTGATGTCCCTAATCTGGGACATCAGTAACCCATTTGCCTTTTTTACTGCAGACATTTTGTTTGCTAAGCAACCGCATTCACCTTGCACTCCATCTTATCACCATCTATCAAATTGAATTGAACTACTACTACTAAACGCTTTGAACATATTTATCAAACAATAAACATATTGAGCTTTAAGTTTTGCAAAAGTAATGAATTGTACTGAGGTGAGAAGAAGTATAAAAAGTCAGTTTTCGCTCATATGCTTTACAGAAGCAAAAAATTAAAAAAAAAATAGTTCCTGTAATAATGAATTAGCAGCTACTTGTGTTCATGTTGGCTCATGCTTTTCTAGATCATATCCTCTTCACAAGCAATACCTCACCTCAGTTTCCTTCAGAAAGGAACTAGTCGGTGGTGGGGGGTTAAGGGGAACTGAAAATGATAATTTAGCCACTTTGCTCACCTCTAATGTCTAAAAGTAATAACAGACATTATAATTGGAATAATTTTATATATCTGTTTATATCTTGTATTAAACAGTATGTCTGTACATATAGTCTGAAAATAACATTATTAGTTTTGTAGTCTATATTTTACTTGTGTGTGTGTGTGTTGGCTTCTTCACATTTGTTCACAGTGCAAACAGTTCTTGTGATCTTAGACTACAACATTTTTCATACATTTCACAGATCACTGACAGAAAAAAATAAAAAAAAACAAAAGCTTAAACTATTGAAATCTTGTAATCTTGTATCTTGTCTTTTTTTTTTTTTGACAGACTCTAATAATTTCAGAGTGGTTAAAAGTTTTCAAAAGTTAGGCTGTTACTACAAAGCTTTATATCAATGAATTTAAGTTGTATTGCAGATACCAGTGAAAATTGCCACCCAGCTTTGTCGAACCACAGGTTTTTTAACCACGGACCACGTCTTGTTAGTTTGTTTGCATTAGTAAAATGATGAACCATCCTTCAGCTTACAGGCTGTACACTATTTTCAGAGCCTGTGACAAATCGCTCAGAAGCACAGAAAGTGTGAAATGATAGTTTAAAGCAGGGCATAAGCCCACACTGCATAATGAAGGAAGTGAAACGAAACCATAATAACTTGACTGATAGTATACGTTAAAACTTTTTACTGTAAGAGCTGATTGATTAATGTATCTTTAAATATTCATGTTTGTATTCTCTTAATTTGTTTCATATTAAGTATGTGAAACTAAGGTCATAATGTCATTCATCATTTTGTATCTCTGACTCCATAGCAACACCCCTTCCTTCCTTTCTACAGTTTTTGAGGAAGCAATCAGCAACAGTAACATACTTTGCGCTTTAAGGTTAAAGAAAAGCACGAAATTGTGAAACGCATCCTGTTACCACAACATATCAGTCAATATACTGAGCCGATTAACAAAGAAGGTCTAAATAAACCCATTAAAAATATTATACCAGCCCTTTTTATGTAAATAATTTAGGATTTTCTCATGCAAAGATTCTTGCACTGTTGTGTAGAATAGACAGTCACTTCCCATTCATATTTTTTTTCCATTCACAAAAGTTCAGCAATTTAATTTTTTTTTTTTTATCTCCAGATTTTTGTGTCAAAGAGTGATGGCTGCCTTGGGGAGGGCTTACTTCTTCAGCATGGGTTTTCGAGTGGTGGTCAAGGGTAAGCAGGCCAGCAGCCATGACGCACCCATCCTGGCTGTGGCCCCCCACTCCACCTTTTTTGATGGGATTGTCTGCGTTGTAGCTGGCCTGCCCTCCACTGTTTCCCGTGTCGAGAACCTCGCCACACCCATCTTTGGCAGTAAGATACTTTTTGTATGTTTGTTTCAAACAGGAAAGTAGGGACAAACTGTGTTTGTTATAGTCCATTTCCATCTGCCTTCATCTGAATGCACACTTTCCCACTCTCTATGAAATGTGGGAGAGCTTGTAATATATATGCAATGGAATGTCATTACCTTACTTGCTGCCTGTACTGGGTATCAATTAGTCCAGTACTTTGGAGTTGTCATTGACATAAATCCTTGTTATTGTAAGTAAAATTTACAAATGCACTCTATGAAGTAAATACGAGCTAAGACATTGATTAATATGAGCCTTTTCATCCATCTTTTTAAAAGTAATAACAACACGTAACTTGTTTCATTTCATATCTGTCACATGTGATTTGTATCGCTCTCTCTTATTTAACACTTAGAAACGAATGCAAATAACCAAAGCCTGTGCACCAGATTAGTGGAAAATATGATCAAGATTACTATATTCTTTTGTATGTTCATTACCATTAATCTTTTGTTCTCTCTTTAGGGTTCCTTCGGAGTCTCCAGCCAGTGCTGGTATCTAGAACAGACCCAGACTCCCGGAAGAACACAATCGAGGAGATTAACAAGAGAGCCAAGTCAGGAGGCCAGTGGCCGCAGGTCTGGCACTGCACAGTCATTCTCAATAAAAATTACTTTTATATGAATTTATTATTTGTTTGCAAAGAAGCAAAACTGCATTCAGTGTTGACTCAGATTATTTTAAAAGCAATCTTTGCAGTTTTGAGGGGTATTATTTTACCATTCTGCAAGTATGCTTTTTTTTCAGGTTCTTATATTTCCAGAAGGAACATGTACAAATCGCTCATGTCTTATCACGTTCAAACAAGGTAAGATATAAAATGTACATTTTGTGTAGTGTAATCATTAGTTTAATTTCTATCAGCATGTCAAATGCAAATAAAAAAGATAACATTTTACTATACAAAACTTAGATCTACTACTGTATTATAGAACATTTAGTATTTTCTCTTAACATAAATCAAATCCATTTAATACATCGATTTCATAACAGAGAGTGCTTCAT
The DNA here is from genome assembly GCF_036321145.2 of Pelmatolapia mariae. Lineage (NCBI taxonomy): Eukaryota > Metazoa > Chordata > Actinopteri > Cichliformes > Cichlidae > Pelmatolapia > Pelmatolapia mariae. The sequence goes on along the minus strand of NC_086227.1, from coordinate 31,352,671 downwards.
GGTACGTTATTCCATTTAATCAATATTTGATGTGGTTTGTGTTTTAACTTTTTGTTAACTGATGCCTATAAAAGTGGTTCTGTATGTGGTGAGAGAATGGAGAAGTCATAGTAAAATCATATAGTTTTACAGCTATGCACTTCATGTTTAACTACACGCTGTGTGTTTTTTTTTTTTTTTTTTTAAATACCTATTGTTCCCCACGCCACTTTTAGGTGCCTTCATTCCTGGTGTTCCTGTGCAGCCTGTGCTTCTGAGGTATCCTAACAAACTGGTAAGTAGGGTTGTGACAGTAATAGATTTTCATTTTTCGTACGTATATATATATACACAGCCAGTAATATCTGTTCAGTGATGTAGTGCAAAACTATAGGAATAGTGTATATATTGGATTCTCTGTTGGATTTGTAGATTTGCTCACAAACAAATGAACAGTCGTACTTTTTTATGATAGTTTCATTTTATTGGAGAATGACTTTCTTTCTAAATCTTTTACCTTTTTTTGGTTGTGGCTTGGCAGTTCAAAGCTTCAATTCCCTCCAGACTTTCGTGAGGATTGTGGGCTTGTCTCATCATTGTGTTCACTAGGAAATCTAAAAGCATGACATTCCTATATATTTGTAAATGATTTTAAAATTTATACCAGTGTTATAGTGGATAATATAATATGACACAGTCCTATGTGCAAACTGTCTTATACCAATGTTAACGATTCAGGAATGAATGAATAATATACTTGTTTTTTTCTCTGTAGGATACAGTGACTTGGACATGGCAAGGATTCAAGTCGTGAGTATGCTTTATAGAGTTTTGCCTCTTCCAGTATACATCACTCAGTCTATAAGTATGCATGTCTAAATATGCATATTTATAAATTGCATGCATTTGTAAACTGTCACTTTTTCCCAGAAAATAAACATAATTATTGCACAATTATATGGCTGCCCTATTTTTACAACGCTGTAGTTCTAATGAATGAGAATGTATAACAGTTTTTCTGATTTGTATATTATGCAGGAAAACACTTCTGCTTTTGACACTGTGCCAGCTCTACACAACAGTAGAAATTGAGGTAAGAGATTTTCTGATTTCTCGTAGTGTTTGTATAATAATATTATCTCATGAAGTCGTTTAAAGAGTTTTAGTTGTTTTGGATATATGCTGTACTCAAAAGAACTCTTTTAAACTAAGGCTACCAGGAGTTTTTTTTTTCTTTATGGTTTAAGTGTACTTTTTGTTTGACTGTTCTCATAAACTTCTCATCTGTTTACATGCTTCCCAGTTCCTCCCACCTCATATCCCCACAGAGGAAGAGAAGAAAAGACCCGCTCTGTTTGCCAACAGAGTACGAGAAACTATGGCCGAGTAAGTGTTCATTAGTCTTAAGTGTATAATGTATTATGTAAAGCAATTTATGTTGCCTTTTCGTAAAGAGGTTCTGTGCAAAACCACATTGCACTGCATATTGCTCAAATGCAAAGTGGAACAATTTGCTATAGAAAGTAAAAGTACTGTATAAATGTTTAAAGAAGTCATAAATACAGTGTTATGCACATGCAAGGCTACTAAGCTGATAAGAAAATAAACAAGTGGTCAGTATTGGAGAGTGAGTGCAATTTGTCAAACTAAATTTGCATTTTTTACTGTCTTTAGGTCTATATCCATGCATAGTGAATCTGGCTATTGCTTTGCTATAATCTTTGTGTGCCTCCTTTGCCTACTATAGTGAGTTGATTAAATGTCTGCAAACCTTCTATTTTTAGGGCTTTGGGCGTTCCTGTGACAGACCACACATATGAAGATTGCCGCCTAATGATCTCAGCTGGTGAACTCACACTTCCGATGGAGGCTGGCTTGGTTGAGTTCACTAAAATTAGTCGCAAACTCAAGTAAGAACATTTAATATGAGCGTTACCAAAAATTGCAGTTAGTACTGACCAATGCAGCTTCAAAGGGTTCTTATTGTTGTTAATGTTGATTATGATATAACCTGTTACCATTATGTTTGGCTCAACTAGTCTGAAGTGGGACAATATAAGGAAGGAACTTGACGGTTTTGCAACCATGGCCAGCGCCTGTAAGGGGGGACGCATAACTATTGAGGAATTTGCCAGTTTCTTAAAGCTTCCTGTCAGCCCAGTCCTCGAGGATCTGTTTAGACTGTTTGACAGGGTGAGAAACTTGTATGTTAAATATTTGTTAAACATTATATGTTGAAATCAACTAAACATTATCCTTTTTAAATATCACTGTGGCATGGCACCACTTCACAAGGTTTTAAAACAGCCAGTATTTGGCCTGGCCAAGCGAATGACATTTATTAGATGGACACATTTGAATGTGAATGATCAGTAAAATAGTGAAGTTCATTTTACTGATAGCTGTAGTATTTATGTAAGTTTAGGCACTTTAGAAAAACTTCGCTTCCAAACCCTTAAAAAATATAACACCTTTTATATTTATTTTTATAAAGCTCTTAATATTCAGCACACAGAATAATATTACTAATGATATTGCATCTGCATATCAAAGATATACCATGAAAGTAAAGCTTGGGGGACAGTGATGGAATGACTTCAAAGGTTAAACAACTTAGAAGCTTAAGTCAAAACATGGAATTAAAACATAAAGATTTATTTTATTATCTAGCTCTATAAGTAAAAAAAAAAAGAAGATTTTTTTTGAATATGTATGGTTACTATTTTTCCATCACCAGAGTCTTGTCCTCAGTTAAGATTTGTCAGGAAATTATAGAACGCTGAAAATTAAAATGGCTTTAATAGGAAATAAAGCATCTAATAGCGTATGTGAAATGAAGTGAAAATACAATACGTTTCTGTGTCACAGTGCTGCACCAGTTGGAGGGGGAAAGCCATTGAGTTTCATACTTTCTGTTCTCTTATCTGTGTTCATCACTTTCAACATGAGTCAGAGAGCATGTGTTTACTAAAAACTGAATGTTACCTTGTATCATATGCAGTTCATAAACTTGTTATCAAATCACTATAGTAGTAAAGACTTAATCTAATAGTATTATCACTATTACCAGATATTACCAAATAACAGCAGACAACAAGCGCTTGCACCATAAATGATTAAATGCTGTCCATCATAATAATCTTTACATTTAACAGCTCATCTGTTCTTATTGACCTCTCTCTCTTTGACCCTGGCTAGAATGGAGATGGCACTATAGACTTCAGAGAATATGTTATCGGTGTGAATATCCTGTGTAGGCCATCTAACACTGAGGATGTTCTCAAAATGGCTTTCCAGGTGAGACAGAAATACATTTCTCATACTGATGTGTTCATACTAGGGGCTGAATATTATGCAAATCTCTTGGAGTGAAGCAAGAAATATAACAACAGCTCCTTTATTGACTCGCCCAAGGTAGCACTACTATGGTTTTTGCAAGGCAAATGACCTCCAAGGGTATTTATACATTTCTGTTATTTTCCACACCTAATATGCTACTTCTATTGCATCATGCATTTCCTTTTGATAGTAGTTTTATCACTCTATCATGATAAACTAGTAGCTATGAAGGATATATCTGAGATGCTTAAACTGTAATCTGTGACAAATTGTGAGAAGTATAAACAGTGCAACTGTTTATATATGAATATATATGATGTTTATATATGAAATATATACCCCAAAATATAAAAAGCATATACACTTTGCAAAAGGAATAAGCTAAATGCAAAAAATGACCAATGTTAAGATAAAATCAACCAGCCCAGCCCTTACTGTCTGTGCACAGCTGCAGCTTTAGTATAGCAAGAACAAAGGCAGCATACAATTCACAGAAGCTTGCATAATGTCAGGCTAGCAATGTGTGTCTGCTGTGAACATTTTGCTGGCCATAAAGTCATATGCAATTTGAACTTACTAATCAAAACTTACTTTCTCCTGCTTCGAGTAACGTCCAAGATTACGTTCTCATCATTTGGAATCATTTTGAAACCTTTTTCTTGAACGTCGTTACTCATTTCTCACTTTTTATTATCTTTCATGCAGCTTTTTGACACAGATGAAGATGAGAAAGTCACCCATGACGAGTTTACTGCTCTGCTGTGCTCTGCTTTGGGTGTGTCAGATGTAGACTTGACCAAACTTTTTGAAGCGATTGATGCCGATGGCTCTGGTTTCATTACCTTCAGTAAGTAGATTCTAATTGAAGAGAAAAGCCTAATGCAAAGCTCCCGTTATGTCTTGTGGCCTCTTATTTGATTCCCGGTGATATTTTGTCAAGACAATGTTAAATTGTTCAAAAAATTGTTCATTATTATTGTGTGTACAGCACCCTGTAGTTTTTCTCTGTTCTGATTCTTTAGATGAATTTCAAGAATTTGCTGCAACCCATCCTGAATATGCCAAGCTCTTCACCACCTATCTGGAACTTCAGAGATATCAAGCTATCCAAGAAGCAAACCCAGGTGATCTGGAACTTGCTGGTCAGCCCAGTTCAGAGGAAAAACCAGAGGAGAGCACATCTGACAAAAAAGATGACTGAGACAGAGCATAATTGTGACTTCTATTTGGCTGAAAAGAGAAATAAATACAAGGCTGTTGCAGTCTTGTCATCATATTCAAGTCACTGCAACAGCAATGGTCATATATGGTGAACCGCTTGCATTTTTATAGTTTTAGAAAGCTTTCATTTTTGATTTTAGTGCCTTATAGATATTTAAAAAGCAACTTACCCCCAAATTTTTTCTGTCAGTGTATTTTTGTGTATGCTTTGCCATGAAAAGAAACACAGATGGGGTGTGTCATAGCAGGTCAATATGTCTGAAAACTGGTCATTGTTTTAAATAAGGTTTACACCTATTCTTTAGTCATCACTGTGGTTTTTGCTGTTTTTGTTTGGCACAGCCTTGTGCACCTTATCCTTTGTCTTTGTAATTTTTCTTTAACCGAGTGGGAAATCTTGCCAAATCAACACAAATTTTAAATGTAAGCAAAGAGTCCTTGTGCTTCTTTGTTACAGTATAATTAGAGTACAGTAAGCAACCCAGATATGTTCTGTTTTAAAATTTTGTCTACAGTGAGCATAGATGCTGTGCATTACACTTTTCCCACCCTCAGTGCTCAGGGACACAGAACTTGTAACTCAGCTGTATAATTAGCCAGAAGTTTGCTTTGCATGTGTATCTATTTGCATTTCTACTGAAGATTGTTGTTGCTGAGACAGCACCACGTCTGTGCAGCTTTAAGTTTACTAAAGCAAATCAACCACTGAAAATAGGGCAATTTGTGAGCAAAAAGGCAACAGTGCTTCTACACAACAGCATATTCCAGTGGGGTATGCTTTCAGACCCGATTAACTAGAGGCATTGTTATTTATTTAGTGGGCTGTATTGCAATTATGTTTTGCTTTTTGTTAACACTGCAAAATGTTATTTTTAAAATAAAACAAGAACACAATCCTCTTTGCCATTTTTTTTATTCATCACAGAGGAAACTTGTAATGACTTTCATAGACTTTGTTTCTATTAAGGCATAAGTGCAATAAACAGGCTACAGCTGAACTGCTGTTTTTCCAAAATCACCACAAGGTGTCAGTAGTTACCCATTACAGTTCTGTTGTGTGTGCCTTTTATCTTCACTCACTTGCCTATGTGAGTTAAAATACCTTGTGTCTATTTTGACTGTACCTTACTTTAAAGTTGGCGCTAGACAATGAGGTTTAAACTAGGGGAGGAATTAAAGGCAGGCATGTACTGATAAAATTGGATAAATGTTATTGTGCATGTTTGTAAGATTTACCTCATTACTGGCCAACATGGATGATTTTTTTAAGCTATGGATATCTATAGTATGATTCAGGGGGTTTTTTCTGATTACACTTGCTATGGATTTAAATGTTAAAATTATTTGAATCAGAGAAATATTTATGCAAATAAAATAAAATCCTTGCATGTCTTGAAAGAATGTGTTATTATATATGCGCTGTGTGTTACATTAGTTTTTATGTGTCCACTTTTATCATTTAAGAATTTGTGGAATTTTCAATTTCCCCCCAAAAAAAGAAGATTATAATCACTTATCATTTGGTACATATTGATCTGTCAACTGATTGGTGAAACTGTTGCTTTTACGTTTACCTTACGTTTTAGCACAACTGTGTGATCCTCCTCACCTGATCTCAGCAGAGAACAACCACTAAATGCAACTTTAGTCTTAATACAATTTTGGTTACTTTGCTCTCACATCTACAGAAACACAAAAATGCACAGTCTTGCTTTATATGCACAGACAAGGCAGAAATGAGCGATGGAGAGCGGCCTCTTCATTAAAAGCCCGCTGTTACACAAACTGTGATTACCAGCTGTGATTTCCACCTTCAATTTGTTTTAACCTTTTCAAACATACAGACGCTCATTTAATTTTAATCAAAACTGATGAGGTGGCATGGAATCAATTAAATCACATTGTCGCCGCGCTTACAACAGTGTGACTCCCTCCCTACCCCCAGCTTCTGCTCTTCTCTTTGGCCCCATCTCCCTCCATCCTCACACTTTCCTCTGGATGGTTCTTGTATATTGCTGTATCCATTTCAGCCATGCCTGCAGGGCAATCCTGTCGCAGTAGATTGTGGGAGAGATGTGTTGGTAATCTGATTTGGTCTCCTCAGGACCTGAGTGAGTGATCAGCCTCTGTTTGTGGATGCGAGCTGGACACAGGCCTCATACAGATGGGGGACTCACCGTGCCAAGCTGGAAGGAAAGGTCAAACCCGACAGGCCTCACTCCTAAATTAATGTGACTCAACTTTGGGCCTCAATTTAACCGAGCTGCCTTCTCAGGCAAAATCAGAACCAGGAATCAGTCTTGGCGGAGTTCCACTCAGCAAACTGAAATCCATCTGAAATCCATTTAGTGTATTTCAAAAGGTTTAAGGATGATTTTTATGTTGCGCTGACAGTTTTGACTTTCAGTATACAAGGCAAAGACTCTAGTCCAAGCAACATCCCAAATATTATGTTTTAACATCTACAAATGCACACCATATCCAAATCCACATTTTGCTAATGTTACTCCAGAAACACAACAGAATAGTCTAATTCACTATCTGCTTTTATGTAATATTAATTAAAAAAAAACAAACATGAAAAGTCCCTAGCTTTGTTATTGCAAGGATGTTTTAGGAATCTTACATAAGAGGAAGAAATCAAAGTAACTTCATGTTCCTATAGAATCGACTTTCCTGATTATAAAAACAGGATACCTGGGTGTGTGTATACCTAGTCGCCTGACCCTCCTTCCTATGAGTGACGAACATGGACATAAGGTTTCAAAAACACAGTATTAACGTTAGCTTACAGGTCAGAGGAGTGCACAAAAGTTCTGGCAAGAAGAGGTTGGCAAGCTGAAATGCTGGAAATGTTTGGATGAAAGTACGTAAAAGGTATTAACTCTTTTACCCCACCCAAGCTTGAAATTAGGCCTTAAAAAGATAACATGTAGGAAAAATGATAAAGGCTTTGATCTCTGGTCCACTACAAATGCTTTGTTCTTCCTGGCTGTATCAATTGTAAAGTGGAGATCTTTTCCACTGATTTGGCATGGCATAATGGGCTTTCACTTTGAGATGTGCTGCATAGTTTACAAAAAAAAAAAACAGTCTATGAATGTTTGGCAGCATTATGGCCCTCTGTAAAGATGAACCCACTGTTTAATCTGCTGTCAGTTCAGCTGTACTAAAGCCAGCTGGAAAAGCTGAACGTGATACAGGTGCTGGGTTCAACTGTAGCTCAGTGTAAATGTTTAATTTAATTCTTTTGGATGGTTTCCTCTCTAGACACTGGTATTTTGATTTAATACATTTTTACTGCGATCGGTGCACTCATTAGTACACACCTTCACAGCTCACATGTTGGACCACCCTTGACTTTTGCTAGCTTAAGCTTAGCAGTCTTTCTCCTTCAGCTCTTCAGGGAGTTCCTCCAAACTTCATTGTTACATTTCCTTATCGCACCAGATGACACCTTGTTGATTTTCATTCTCCTATTATTCTCTCAGAAAAGTGATTGTGCCTCATTTCCTGTGTAGTGGTTTATAGAAACAGTGAAGGTCTCGGTGAGGGCAAGGTTCGGGGAACCTTATAAAACATCAGTTATCCAGCGCCAGTATCTGCACCAGTATCTGCACCAGTATCTGCAGTGAAAGTTTGTTTTCTTGCTCAGTGTTTAGGGTGTTTCACATCTCTGTCTGATTTCCAGATGGTTCTGTGAATGAAGGGCAACAACTTTTCCTGCGTAATAGTCGAGGATGGGTCAGCATGAGGTTGAGATAAAGAAATGTGTCTTTTATATGCCAGTGAGACTGGCCAACAAAGGTGTGAAAGTGTTTCTATTTTCCAAACAAACCCCAAATAATGCCTAGGCACTCATTTTCTTCCTCTTTTTCCTACTTGATTCCTATTGCCAACAAAACTTGATCATGCGTTACAGTGTTTACAACAGTTTCACAATATGTATTTAATACTATGTAATGATTACATCATAGAAAAGTAGAAGTTGGAGGATGGAAATTGAAATGTGTCTCTTAGAGGAGATGTTAGTGCAGTCTGATTCTAATCTATAATTTGAAATTTTATGTAAGACTTCCTGATCAGCTGTAGCCTTTTTTCAAACCGTAATCATGTCAATCAGCATGCTATTAGACTTCCCCTTTCAGGCCAATGATTACTACCCACAACTGAAGGGTTGAAAGGATGTGACCGACTGAAAGATAAAAGTCTTTTTGATATACTGATGAGGACTGATGAAGGACTTTTTAGAGACAATGGCATTCTTACAGATTTTCTTTTGTGTGTACGTGTTGGCTGAAACTCTCTTTACTAGTCTGCAAGTTTGGATTGTCTTAGACATATTTTAAGGATGTGCTGTGTGCTGCTCAGAACATGGCTCTCTGTCCCCAGACATCTGACTCAAACTGCTGTTTCACTCACCAAATGTATACAGCAAGAAGGGAAAAAGACTTAACATTGCTGAAGTAGTTAAATCTTTGCAGATACTACTAAAGCCTAGAGGGGAAAATTTAATGACACTCCTCCCTTAGTGAGGCCTGGAGAGATTTAAAACAGAGAGCTTTAAAGGGGGAGCAGAACAAAACAAAACAAACCCACTCAGTACTAATACCATGAACTGATTGCCATGTAGTAAAGACCTGGTAAGTTAAGTCTGTGGAATGACCATGTAAGAAATGCATTTTTGTTTTTATGTGTAAGGGCAAAGGTCCTTTATGTTAAAATTGTGGCCTATGGATTTACAGAATAGCCTGAAAGTCTCATTTAAGCTGTGTCATATGTGTCTGTTTTGAACTTAATTACAAGGTAAGACAGAAAGTTATATATTTGTCATTAAGAAACTATTTATAACATTACCAAGACTGAAACTATTAAGTAGAATAGGTGCATATGGCATTGTATGGAAAGAAATGTTTGTGTGGTTTTAAAGGGCATTAGAAGGGAAAAGTCTTTGCTTTGCCCCTAACTAAATGTTCAGGTTAATTCTAGAGGGTCATGCTGTGGCAGCTGAGAGATTGCCTCTCCGTTTATTACAGTTTAAGCCTAAGGTCAATCAGGAAGAACCCAAATCTTAAGAGAAAAAGAAGACTGAGGGAAAAGTGGAGGATAGAAGAGCACTTAAAAACTCCATGGATACAGCATGATTAGGGTTATAGACTGATTTGCCCATTCCCAGTATTTGACCTGCATTATGCACCTGCACAGCAAAAAACTATGAGGACTATTACCTTTAAAATAAATGTGCTATTGTATACTATTTAAGATGACTTAAAATTTGAAGGAACACACTTGTTGAAGGTACACCATAACAAAACGCAGTACATGCAGTTTAGCTGATTATGGTCAATTTTACTCTTACCTAGAGATGCCATATTCAAATGTAACTGGCATTGCAAAATAAAGTGCAAAAGAATAGAAGTAATTCAGAAGAAAACAGCAGTAATAACACATTATCCTACCTTGTTACCTGGTCCTTTGTCTTACCATCACTGCAGTTATTCAATCTTTACAAAAAAAACGCCTCCAACCAGCCCTGTTAGGGTTTTTTAAAACAAGCACTGGAGAGCAAAGAGGACATTCATTGACTTTAATGGGATGAACTGATCAACCATATCTAATAGAAATCATTGCCCCTGGCAAAAGCTGCTTTAGAATTGAATTACACATTGGACACAATGCTTTTATGGCTTCTTAGAAAACTGTAATTCAATCTGTTTAGTGCAGAGAAGAAACAGATAAAGTCCAAATTAAAACATTAAAAAAAGTTTTGGTGTATGTGAAATTTACGTACTATAAAAACATGAAGGTAAAGTGATCGTATGTCTCTTGGACAACGTTAAATCCAAACACCAAGTAGAAACGCACATACATGCGCTATCGTTTTACCCCATTCTTGTCACGGAAAACTTAAACATCAACTAAATCAACATATTCTAACAAGTTTGTGTTGTGTACGTTTTGTGTGTTTGTTTTTCTCACATACTTGATTTATAGAAAAAGCAATGCTTCGTATAAGTTCGTACAAGTTTCGTTCCAGGTGGAACAATCTTACCACGACGGATGTAGGCGTGCAGATTTATGGAAACTTGAGCTATGACAAGCCAAAAAAAAGAAAAAGAAAAAAAAAGTCGACATCAAACTGGAGAGAAAGCGTTCAATTATGAAATATCACGTGGAAGGGAGAGGGGAAAGCGATTTAAAAGCTCGCATTTTATATCGTCTCTGCTGGAGAAGGCGAGCCTTAAAGTTCCTTCAGAATGGGCAGTCTTCCCTCAGAAGCATCTGGACAACAACAGTATCGGGTCATAGAGTCGTGTCCTTAACTTTACCAAGTATGGGGGGGGGGGGGGGAAGCCTTTTATTTGCAGGACTTTAAATTGCGTTAGCAACAATGGCATTCAGTCATTTATCTTTTTTTTTTTTAAATTATCCTTATGATTAATGTTTTAGGTAATTGTTAAGTAGATTGTTCAGCGCACAATGCGCTCAGTGCGCGCTGTGACGTAGAGAGGATTTTACTCTGAAGTATGCTTCACTTGTCGCCTCGTATTCCTCACTACATCAGATTCCACAGGCATTTTCCTTAATGGTTTACTAATAATAGTAACACGGATTCAGTAGGTCTGTTTCCTACAGGACAAATAACGTCGGTTTTTCATCTTCGCAGTTCTAAGAAGTTTCCCGCTGTGCGTAACTGAAACTTTACGCACAAACACCAAATCTCTCTAAACTCTGTTTTTCTCTTCCCTCCTTTTCAGCCCATGTACACGGGAGTACCACCTGTAGTGTCGGCGGAGAACACTTGCGTATCCGCTTTTTGCCGGCGGGATAGCGGTCCTTATTCAAGCGCACCGACCCAGACCATTAACTCCACCAGAACCCGCAGGGGGCCGTGAGAGCGCCGCGCCAGCGTGTGCTTCGTACTCACTGCAGAGAAGATGAATATCCAGGTTATGCCAGAGCACAAGCTCTCATCGGTTGCCCCAATGAAACAGTGCAATGTGGAGAAAAAAGAGGTAGAACTGATTCTAGTGAAGGATCAGAACGGCGTCCAGTACACAAATTCCTCGATCATTCCAACCAATGGTCGTGGCGTAGGTCCACCCGGATCCTCCTCCGAGGACAACAGAGAAACTTGGGGCAAGAAAATAGACTTTCTCCTGTCGGTTATTGGCTTCGCGGTGGACCTGGCTAATGTCTGGAGATTTCCTTACTTGTGCTACAAAAATGGAGGGGGTGAGTATGTGGGCTCTGTTTCTAATAAGAGTGAATATAAAGATGCTTATTTATTTATTTAATTACCAGACTGATTCTGTCACTAAATAGTCGTAATGTAACGGCAAAGATAGCGGACAGCGAAAATGAACTACAAATTATCCTAGGTGCCCTTAGTAGATTTTCTTCTGTACTGGTGTTCCTTTATTGATGATGATGATGATGAGACGTGTGTGTAAAGTGTGTGTAAATCTGTTTTTTATTATTTATGTTTATTTCCTAAACAAATAAAGTAAATATCCTTTAATTAACTTAATGAGCTGATGACAAGACATAAAATTCATGATTTGAAACTGTCAGATAAATAATGAAAAGTGACGAAAAATTAAAGTGACTTGTGGCTCCTCATAAATTCTGGGGACAAGATAATCAACATAAAATATATCTTTTTTCAAATGTACTTAATAGCTTTAGCCAATGTATGTAAACTGGACTTTAATGGACTATGGATTGTTTACAAAACTACCAAACACTGCATTGATGCTATACAGCGGTGAGAGAAAAAAAGTACAGTGTGTGGTTAAATAAACAAAGGAATTTAAAACAAAGTGGTGTTTTACTTTCAACACTAATGACAACAGAGTGCTCACTAGAAGGTGCGCCCTGTCCTATGTTTGTCTGCATATGCGTTCACATCAACATGTTGTGGTCTGTGTTCACAGTGGTCACCTCTACGGCCGACCTGTCAATCATATAGGCCCTCAGCAAAATGTATTCATTACTGTGAATAATGTGTCAGTTGTGATGGACAATGTCAAGAACAATTCAATTGTGAGAGGTTGTTTCCATTTTGGTGGGTGTGCTACTGAGGCACAGCATGAAAATAGCCATGAGCCATCCCACTTGTATGTTATAGTGTGCTGCTTTTACAAGTATGTTATGGTTTGTGGCCCCCTACCACTTCCTTTCTCCTTTTCTTTTTGGATATTGTGTTTTGTTTGGCACTTATTTCACTATCAGGCACCCTTGTTAGTTTCTTTTTTGAAAAATATTTAATTGATATTATTTCTCTCCTTCCAGGTGCCTTTTTGATTCCCTATATTCTTTTCCTGTTCATTGCCGGGATGCCATTGTTCTACATGGAGCTTGCCTTAGGCCAGTATAACAGAGAAGGAGCAGCTACGGTTTGGAAAATATGCCCCGTCTTTAAAGGTGAACTGTGACACACCCAAACACAGAGACATTCTACAGTTACCTGCACAGCCATGTATGTCTATATACTTCACCCTTCACTGATCTCCTAATCTGTGTACCTGCTTTGGTCATGTTGTTTTTGCTTCTGTTCAGTGTCTTGCCCTTTAATTTTGTCCATCTGTTCTTGTCCTTTCGCCCTCAGAGGTGCATAGTGTCACTTTAAACTAGTGTCTGTCACATTGGCTCTTTCATCTCTCTGTATTTTCTTTAATCCCTCGCCTATTGTACTTCCAACCTTGCAGCCTTCTGCAAATGTCAACTTTCCACGAGTGAAACAAAACCACACTAGGCCAATGTTAACAGTACGCTAAGGAAAATAGATGATTACAATTTAATCACTCATATTCGACAGAAGAACACTGAAACAACTCCAATAAAACCCAGTCTGTTTTAGATTTACAGAAAAGGACAGTGACCTCACTGGAGTTTGCAGCTAGCTTAAAACCTTTAATTTATCACCACCAAAATGACAAGTGCTTTTCATATTATGTAAACCAACTGTAGCCGCTCAGAATGTTTAGATATTTTGTCAGAATAAGAGTGAATTGTTTTTCTCTCCTTGTATTTTTTTTTTCCAAAGTCTTGCCCTCCATGTTTTCACTGGCACTGATTCCCTACTGTTATCTTTATGAGGACAACTGACTGCCAATATGTGCCAAAATCTTCAGATGCTTATTTCAACAGCTCTTTGCAAAGCAAAAGCAAAATTCTGCAATGGTATTACAACACAGTTAAAAAAAATCAGCAGGAGTGCAGAAAACACGCGGATAGTTATTACCTAAAAACAAAACAGATCTACAGCATGCAATAGAATGCTACAGTAACAAAATAGTCTGAATAGCTAGTGGACACTGTTTGGCCACGCATTTTCATAGATTATAGGCCTTGTACTAAAGTTTGTATACTCTCCCTTGCAATCTAACAGTGAAAGAACCACTGTTAGACTAAGTCCGTCACTATTACCCGCATCAATAAATCATCTTCTGCATCTTCATAGCAACAATTCAGTGTAGCAACATGTTGCTACTGCGCCACATGTTATTATGTATCTTACTGTTCAGTGAGGTAGGTTGTTGTTTTCATATAATGTTTATACAAGCAGACTACTCCAAGTTTGCATATTATTGTAACTCTAGTGTCAGAAGCTTTAGAACTTTGTTTTACAATACTCATACACATGACTTACACTTGTGCTCCTGGCAGACTTTAAATATTAGTAGACTAGTGTGCACCTGATGACTTAGACAATGAAATATGTAGGAGAATAAAACTAATCAACTGAGAAGAAACCTAATCTTTTTTTAATCACAATGACTTATGCAACCAATAACTGTTTAAACTTCATTTGACAAAATGTACAAAAACTGTTAATATAAAAATTGAAAAGTTTAACAACAAAGGAGGTATTACAATATGTATCTTCAAAAACCGCCAGAGAAGTCCCTCTGTCTCCACTGTTAAAACAGCACCAGTCACTGCTTTTGTTGGCTTTTGTGCTAAGGCGGATTTGTTTTTTTTCCTGCGTAGAATGAGTGGGTGATGGGTTTATAGGCTTGTCTTTTTCATGTAAGGACATTACATTCCAGAGTAGGCAAAATAACCCACCCAGAATCCATGAAAATATAGTAGATATATTTGTGTGTGTGTGTGTGTGTGTGTGTGTGTGTGTGTGTGTGTGTGTGTGTGTGTTTGTGTGTGTGTGTGTGGACAGTATTTCTGTTTTCAAAAAACTGGTAAATTTTCAGATCTGTGTATTTACTATTTACTACAGTCCCAATGAAAAAATATAGGTGCAGGTCATGGCAATGGCGAAACGATAAAACAAAAACTTGTTCCCAGGGGTATGTCTGCAACCTCTAGTGCTTATTTGCCTGTGTTACCCATTGTTTGTTGATTATATCGCTTTTTCTTGAGTAATGGGTGAACTCCACCTCATTTTCCATAGTTTATTTATTATACTACCAGCTATATACACTTATTTTTACAAATTATCTTGAAAAAAAAAACACATTGTAATACCACATTGGAGTGTTTTTTTAAAAAGAACTTGACAACTGCATGAATTCCATATTGTGAGAGTAAGCCATAATTTCTTTCTCATTAATAACCCGATGTTCCTTAGGTGTGGGCTACACTGTGATTCTCATAGCCCTGTATGTTGGCTTCTACTACAATGTCATCATTGCTTGGTCACTCCACTACCTGTTCTCCTCCATGACTACTGAGCTGCCGTGGCTCAAATGTGGGAACAGCTGGAATAGTGTGAACTGCACTGAATTCAATGGATCTCTTCCTGATAATAGCACATCATATGCCAAGAACAAGAATACACCGGCAGCAGAATACTATGAGTAAGTGATTTCTGAAATTAATTTGTCAGACAATAAACTATTTAGAGTACTGGATTTTGACAAAAATGAAAATGGGCAGACTTTTTAAATTCAAAGCAAAGGAACATCCTAGCATCTAGCTTTTTTGATGAGTGACAAAATCATTAGATTAAAAACCAGAAGCATGTCTACATCTGTTTTTTAGTAAAACTGTTATGAAAATCTGAAGGCTAAATATATATTGAGTATATAGTGTAAATTAAATAGTAAATCGGTAAATAGTAAATGTGAAAAATGTAGTGATCTTCATCACAGTATTGTATATAAATGGTATTTTTATTTTAATTGATGACAGTGCTTTGGCCTGCTTAAACAGGAACTTACTATCTTCATAAGACAGTGTTTAAATGTTTTGTTCATTCAAAACTCAAGTATTTGTTTTTTTTTGTATTGTTGCTTTATTAGATGCAATTAGCCTGAGTCAGTAAACTGAATACAGTATAATGATTTACATTTTAACTATGACATACTGAAGTGAAGCATTCTAGTTTTAAAGTTGTTCTCACAATAACATTAGAATAACATATACACCTGGCTAAAATAACCCAAGTAATACTTATAGAGGGAAACTACCAGTTATGGAAACAGAAGTAGAAGACTTCAAAATTGTCCAGCTATAAATGTTTTCACTGTAAAAGGCTTAAACATAAAAAGTTGAAATGCACTCTTTGAAGTGAATGAAAACGCTCCATCTGTTTATACTTCAAAGACAGCCAGTTCTTCCCTAGCTTCTGTGAAGACTGACTGTGCAGTCCAGAGGAAGTCTGTGAAATGATTTGGACAATACAAGGGACACATGCTAAGCATGACGCACAGAATACATTGACCGTGCACCACAGCCAATGAGCTTTTCTAGAGTTTTCACTCCCATTCGGCTGAGCATGTATGTTTATTTAATCAGTATCTATAGTTATCTTTCAAACTTCAGGAACCCTTAAACTTGATTTGTTTTTAGGTATCAAACGCTTTTTATTTAACACAAAGAGGTCAGTATTCACATGCAGGCTCTAACCTTTTGGATTACGTCAGATCCTCAAAGAAGTGATGCAATATTACTTAAAGCATAGACAGGCTCCATAAAACCACATCTCAGAATATATATTCCTCATGTATTATTGAACTTCATTCACAGACAACAATGGGGTACTTTAAGACAGATCTCGCACTGCAGGGGACAATAAATCCTCCTGCTTACAGCTAGCTTTGAACACAGGAGCAATGCCAAAGCACAGCATGAGGAAGGCCAACTGAGTCAACAGTTCTCTTGCTTCACCTTTTGAGCTTAGTTTGTAACATGAACTTAGTGTGTATCAAAGTTCAACAGTAAAACAAACTGTAAAATATAATGCCTTCAAAAAACGGGTTGTGCTTTACGTGGCTTACCAACCTAAGTGCCAAATACAGCATTTCAGTGCAGTACATTATAGGCAGAAGACAGAAAGCATGTACACATACAGTATCGTCAACCAATTAAACTGATATGACAAATATTTTAGGAAGTAGCTGTCAGTTGATTATTCTTTGATGTAGGGTCTAATGATCCTATACCAGCTTGTTTATTGGTTATTTTCAACTAAAATTAAAAAAAAAAGCCTGATTATTGATACAGCCTTTGTACCCTCAGAGTAACACTAAAATATCTGACAAAGACCTAAAAAGTATTTAATAATAACTCATTTGAGGTTTGTCACCTCACTGTTACCTTTCCTGCAAACATTTGATGGAATTTTATTATAGCATAAAATAATGATTTCTAACTGTTGTTAATTTTGAATAAAATTCAATGGAATTTTATTCCACTGCATTCTTCTAGAACCAAGTCCTTCCATTTGACAGCTATCTTGTCAATGGCTCAAATCAGATTGCGGACACAATTAACCTATCTGGCTTATGAGAGTATTGAACCAAGACAATGTGATTCATGTTATGTTACTAAGGCAAAAAAGGAGAAAAGAAAGTATACTTGCATACATTCTTAGTATGTTAAAAAATAGAGCTAGGTTTCTGTAACTACATAACTGAAAATGTGGTGAACCTCTATTGCGTCAGTCGATCAACAAGAATTTCCCCTTTTGGCTTTTGATTGGCTCTTTATAGGTAGAGGTGAGACAACCAATTCTGTTGCATGGATTGCAGTTTCCTCATAGATTTGTATTATTTTGAATGATGTCTCGTATGATGTCCCTGATGATGTCCTTTTTTAAAAAATCTTTTTCCACTTCTTTTATATCAAGTCAGTTGAGAGGAAGAGCTTTTACATTACATATACAGCAAACATACACTATGGCTTAATATGACCTGGATTTATATAGGTGATATCAAAGTAAATTTTAAATCATGTAACAGGGTTTAGCTTGGAAGACGTCAGCTGCAGGAGTCACGTAAGGACAGCCAAAAACATGATCTCTGCCAAAAAATCTGACCTGGGAAAAAGAGATTTGCTGGGCATTCCTCTGTGATTAATATGATAACTTTTACAGTATCAGATCAAAGAAATCTCCCAAACGTTAAATACCCAGATCATTGAATCATTTCAATTACCATAAAACATAGTATCTTTGCTGTCTCATTGCTTAAAGCCATACATGTCAAAAAACCACTGGCTTTCACTTAATATTTAGTCTACTAGTTTGCTTCAAAGTAGTTTTGAAATGGCTAAACAGCTTTGGGAAACACTTTCTCCTGTTTCTCCTTACACAATTCCAAATTAGTATTTCTGTAATTTCTTAATAAAATAACGTAATGACTAGGCTTTGTTTATAAAAAACAAACTTGTAAGAAATATAAAACTCTTTTCCATCTGGTCTTAGCTGTAATTTGGTTTTTAAGCTTTCAGTAATATTACAGTATGATTCCTCTTATAACAACGATTTCTTTTTCAGAAAGAGGAACACAATGACGAGTCGCTCTCTTTATCCCCTATTTTCAGTCTCTACCAACTCCTGAAGCAAATATCTGACACATTAGATGTGATTCTATACTTTTTTGCTAGCTATATAATACTAACTGTGAAAAGTGAACCAAAGTAATAAAATGAAACAGAGCTGAAAAATTAGTGGATTCTTTCAGTTGATTTAAAATAAGAGCCAGCATCCAATGAT
Organism: Pelmatolapia mariae; assembly: GCF_036321145.2. NCBI lineage: Eukaryota > Metazoa > Chordata > Actinopteri > Cichliformes > Cichlidae > Pelmatolapia > Pelmatolapia mariae. The sequence goes on along the minus strand of NC_086227.1, from coordinate 31,334,172 downwards.
ACATTGTATGTTGTGTGTCTACACTACTTCACACAATCCAGTTTTCTTCTTAATCCACTTTAGTTTTTTTTTCTTAGATTTGTTGTTCCCAGGCCTAGTACAAAAGCTTTGGGCACACACTAAGCTCCATCTTTAAGTCTCCCTGATGACAAGTGTAATCAGACATGATTAGACATGATTCATTAGACCTGATTAAAGACAGATTCTGTAAAAAGATATGTTCTATGTTTTACTCCTGTCAGAGTATATTATTAACATAAATGATGAGCTTATCAACCAAAGTTACAACTAGAAATATTTTTTTTAAGTCAGCAACGCTTACTCCTTTCATTATCGTACACAATATCTATTCTCTACGGATCTAGCCTGAAGCAATCATATCTGATGTCATGTCAAGGATAACTAGACTTGATAAATAGCTCTCATTTGAACAAAAATATCTAATTTCACAGACACTTGAAGAAACTGCCTTTGCTTCTGCCGCACACATGAATTTAACATTTGTTGAAATAATTGTTCCAAAATAGCAAGGATAGAATCACATGTAATTTATTAAATAAAGCAGATTAAAATTACATAGAGGTGTAACTTGACACTCAGGACTTTGATCCTTAGTTTTACATGTGCTTTTTCAAATTTTTTAAACAACTTGAAAACCAGGCTGAATGTAAAGTAGTGTGCTAGCTTCAAATATACAGAGATGAGTAATGGTAACAGTGAGTGTTGGGATAGCAGAAGAACTGGCTTAGTGAGTGACGATTAGACTAAATGTGTTTAGAGTAACTCGGCCAAAGGGACCTGGATTTATGTTATAGTGCGCATGTACTGGCAGTGCTTTATCAATGCTATCAGATGAGCAAGGAGGCTCTGGGGCATTACAGCATAACACTAAGACAAGGCCTACAGGCCAGAGCAGAGACTCTCAGCTCCTCTCCTCAAATAAACTGATGTCTTCACACGAGCATCTTCTTCCCCAAAGACCATATAGCTTTGAATATATTATCTGAAAAAGATAAGCAAATGTCTGTCTCTGAACAGTCTTCAGTTTGCATGTCCTTGAGGATACTTGTGTCGGGCTGTTGTGTAAGCAACCTGAATATCAGATCCAAATCCAGTTCCACTGCTTATCAGCCCAAAACATTGCATGCCAATTAAATTTTATCTTTCTTGAGGAAAGTCTTAGGGCAAATGTGAAAGGAACAAAAGTGCTTTTAAATATTTTACTGCACGATATTGATATCCAATTAAAATCAAACCAACTCCCAGTACTTATCAGCTCTGGAGCAACATCTAACAATTTATAATATCATGACCTGGCGTGTTTTTGGGTTGTTGCCCATCACAAGCGCTCATTGGGACAGGCTGATCTCTTGGGGTCCCATGGATGCAGAGTCTTAAACTGATGCTTTGGAAAGCATTTTTCATGCATTCCAACAACTGCCTCCTTTCACATTGCTTTTGAGTAGATCTAAAGATTTTTAAATTATTGTTATTATTACTATTATTTTAAATAAATTCCAGATGTTGCAACCACACCTAAAAACAGCAAAACCAGCATTGCATTTATCTGTTGTCTTAATCTAAAGAGAAAATCATACTATTTTCTGTATTCTTCAGCCAAACTGTAGATATTTCTTAGTAATAGTAACGAATAACTGTATAAAAACAGATATTCATTATGTCTGTGTTGGTTCTCATTCATTCAGGTTATGGTAGTCTAAGGAGCTTGGAAAAAAGTGACTGGACTTCTTTACCTAAAGATCTTTAAAAAATTCACTTTCTTTCCAAGCTCCTGAGAAGACATTCATAATCAATCCAACACTATGTGGCACTTTGAAACTTAAAAGTAAAGATTTCTATTTGGTTAACAATAAAAGAAAGATATGGATCTCATGAGTTTATCCATCTATGACCAGTATGGCCAGTGTGTAGTCTTATAATCTTTACCCAAGATTAATATGACCAAAATCAAGAAAAGTCACTGTAAAGATTCAGAAGAAAATGCACTCATAAAGACATTGTTATCTCATTTAACTCCTCTATAACTTAAATTTGCCATTTTTTTATTGCTTCTAAATGTGTTATGAAAGAAAAGTAATTTTTTTGATGTGCTGGAAGACATACTAATATTTTAGGATGACATATTAAGTAACCTGAAAGATGAACTTTTCACCATACAATATGTGTACAGGTTTTTCTAAGCATTTGAAGCTGTGAACTTCCTTCCCATTACTCTAGAGCAAACATTCAAAGAATGGCCTAGCAGGTGAAAACAATATTTACTGTAGATAGGGAAGGAAGAGATACCATTTGTCTTTCTTTGTTTCATTATGTCATAACACTGCACTTGAATCTTTGAACCAAGACCTTGAATCTTACAGTAGCATTTGGCTTGAGGAATAGCCTTATAAAAGTAGAACAATGCCATAGGTCTTTATTGACAGTTTCAAAGCATTTGTGTGCAGTTGGGTGACAAAGGAAAGCAGTTAATTCACTTCAAAAGCCTGGAAACTAGATGCTTTTTCATCCAATTTAAAACAACTTTCATCCCTTAAATTTACTGTCAGAGCCGGGCAGGCCGATGCGTTTGAGGTGTGGACCCAAAAGCAGACACGGGAGAGAAAAAGTATAACAAAAAGCAAACCGTTTTTTAATGCTGATATCAAAACAGAAAACAAGGCAAAGAGATCTTAGAAAAAATTTAACTAAAACCTAAACTGGGATAAACTAGGTTTAACAATGAAAACTATGACAAGAAAACATTAACATTAAACTGAACAGAAGCATAAAATAATCCTGGGACCTGATGTGACATGATCTAAGGCGAACAAACGAAACAACACTGAACAGAGGGAGACAGAGGACTTGAATACACAGAAGGGTAATGAGGGAAGTGGAAACACCTGGGGAAACACAGCTGACACAAATGAATCTGAATCAAAAATACAAAATAAACTCAAAATGCTGGGTCACAGATCAAGCCCCCTTACATTTACAAGCCAACAATGTTAAGTGACAAACTAAGGAAACCATCAGCTACTAGTTGGAAATGTTGGGACACATTTGTCCCACAAGCTGTTTTTACCCAGGACACTTGTTAACTTACTATTTTTAAGACTATCTAAACTGTTGTAGAAAATGAGTGAGCTTATTCATCAAAAAGCATGTCTGGTAAGATGTAGCTTCAGTGTAAAATAAATACATAAATGAATTTAAGATGCCTTATCTGTGACAACCTATGCTAAAAGCAGTGCTACATGACAGTTTATATTGATATATAGCACTTGTGTTTTGTATAATTTTTAATAGATATATGATTTATGGCTTTGTTATTTACCAACAATGCTGTGTAATTCTTCAAAAATAGCTTGTGAAATACTATAAATTGTTTGAATGGAAGTATACACTGCAAGAAAAGGGGGAAGAAAAGCCCTCTTGGTGTCATGATATAGTGCTATCTATCATCTTTTGCAGACGAGGTGTGTTGAATCTTCATGAAAGTAGGGGTATCGAGGACCTGGGCTGGCCTCGCTGGCAGTTGGTTTTGTGCCTGGTTGTGGTAGTCTTCATCCTGTACTTCAGCCTGTGGAAAGGTGTCAAGTCTTCCGGCAAGGTACAGCCACGGATCAACAAACAGTTTTCGTTTTCTCTGAATCATTTTATATCAAGTGTATCCAACCCAAGTGGGATGATGTTCATATCCACAGTTCATTGTATTGCATGTTTTCATTGAGAAAACGGTTCATTGAAAAAAAGGAAAATATGATTTCCTTTTCGTTTGTTGTTTGTTCCCTACTCAGGTGGTGTACATTACAGCTACAATGCCCTATGTGGTCCTTTTTGTGCTGCTGATCCGAGGCATAACTTTAGATGGGTCTATGGATGGCATCAAAGCTTACCTCTCTATTGACTTCAAGCGACTAAAAACTTTAGAGGTCAGAGACAGAGTATGAAATTCCCTGTTTCAGTGCTATGCAGATTTACACTTTTGTGCTTTTTTCAGATGCTGAGTTGTTATTGAGTTGTTGTTAGGAGTTAGGTCATGAAACTCTCAGGTGCATTACTTAATCTGCTGCAAAAGAAAAAACAATCATGTCAGTGTCTAAGTCGATTTACACAGCCCCCTTTCTGAGTTACTGTTATGTAGTGGGTGGAGTATGTCATGCTTAGGGTTAAATGCTAAATTTCATTAGTGCCTCCCAGACTGAATGAATGTACAGTATATGAATGAATGTGCTCTATAGACACAATCTTGAGACACAATCTTCCACTGTTTGAGCTCATGTATGTGTGTAAGGGTTGATATTCATGTTTTGCAAAACATTTGCACAACATCCATAAATAATGTACCTGAAATGTTTTATAAAATAGAGCCTGATGTTCCTGGCTGATTAAAAAAAGGTGCAGGTAGACAATGATTTGTTTTTTCAAAGATGATATTCAGGGAAGTAATGAAAGTTAGTGTATTCACGTCAGCCTATGGCTGTGCGGCATTTTAGGTGGGAACCCTCTCTTTAGGGATTGATACATTTTCTTGTTACTTTTGGCATAGGTGTGGACTGATGCTGCAACACAGATATTCTACTCGCTGGGTGCAGGATTTGGTGTGCTCATTGCATTTTCTAGTTACAACAAATTTGACAACAACTGTTACAGGTAAGGGTTTGAATTGTATATGTGATAATCTGAAATAAGCCCACTGCAAAATTTATCCTGCTGCTTTTAAGTTGCCCTGTTTTTTCAGCTTTTAATTGGATTATGCTGCAGAGGTGATCTTAATCTGTCTAACTTACCCCAGTGAACAGGTGTTAGCAGAGCAGATAAAGTACAGGCCAGGAAGAGCTGCCAAATAATAGCCAAAGGCTGTATGTTCACTGGTCTGTTTAAATGCTGCTTTTCCTCAGGAAACGTAGGAAATCTGGTTGGAGACTTGACTAATCTTTTCCACATAATTAGGTTGCAGTTGTCCTCTTACAGGGAAATGTTGTTGGCAAAACACTTTGAGTTTGACCTATGGTATCACAGTTGTACATATATCTATATATCTATATATCTCTCTCTATATATATATACACACATATATACATATAGATGTGTGTGTCTGTGTGTGTGTGTAGAGTGAGAAAGAGAGAAAGTTGTCTCCTTTGTGCAACAGGCAGACAACTCTTGCTTAAAAATAGCTTAAATAAGTGAATATTATTATTAACTGCTTATATTGTCAAATAAGTAGATAATAATTAATATTCATAACAGAGGCCTCCAAGCTAAATTTTAACTATACTCTGATATATGCATTATGGACCCTACTTTCCTGTCCTCTCTCATTTATTCACGTTTGCTAAACCCCAAACTAGGCCTCTTTTGCCTTCCTCCTCTCATGTCCCATGTAGAAATGTGAGTGGACTGCTGGCAGGTGGAATTTGCATTATGCCCTTAATGGCAAATGAGCAGATTTGAACTATTTGAAAGGCAGCAGCCTGGAAGAACAAGCAAAGTTGGAAAGAGTTTTGTTTGAATACCAACAGAGACAGAACGCCAGCTAAATAGTGAAAATAATGTTAATTAAATAATGAAATAAAAGTCCTGCTAACTAAAACTTAGCCTAATAATTTTCAATAAACAAATGGAAAAGGAAGTTATTATGACAAAGAAAAACAGCTTAAAATGATAAGGAAACTATTACTGAAATAACAGGAAGTCTAATATCAAAACACACCAGTTAAAATCTAATGTTTGTGTAATCAGTATAACTATTAATAAACTATGTGTCTAAAATGACTGTGTTAATTCGTCTTATTAAATGAAAATTGCAGGGGATCACATACAGCGACCTGTTTAACGAGACAGATGTAAATGATTTCCCCGGGATTGTGATAAGAGAGGACCCAAATGCGGGCACTGACTTTGATGAGATGAGTGAGCTTTTATTTATAAGTAGAGATACTACAGACAAAAGTGGAGGTGTCGAGGACAGGAACTAAGAAATAACCTAAACTGGAAAAACCTAACAAATGAAACTGAAGCCAAAACTCACAGGATGACATGCAGAGGAACACAGGGAGACTCAGGGAGACAACACAAACAAACCAGCAACAAGCACGAGAAAACACAGGGCTTATATACTCACAGGAGATATCAGGCAATGGGAGACAGGAGGGGAACAAAGCTTGGAGAAATCAGTGCTGACAAGACAAGGAAGCAAAGCAGAATACACTAACATGAGACACAGACCTTCAAATTAAAACAGGAAGTACATAGAGACAGCCTGGAGTGAGAAAGAGAACATGGAGGAGCACATGATGGGATGAGGAAACAGAACACAAGGAGTGGGAACACGGCACCAGAACTAACATCACAATATAAACACAGATACACAGAGGGAGACACAGAGGGCAAGTACACGAGGGGAACCTATTGAATACACAGGGAACTAAACAGAGAATACAGCACAGGTGTCGAACTCCAGGCCTCGAGGGCCAGTGTCCTGCTAGTTTTAGATACGTCCTTGATCCAACACAGCTGATTTAAATGGCTAAATTGCCTCCTCAACATGTCTTGACATTCTCCAGAGGCCTGGTAATAAACTAATCATTTGATTCAGGTGTGTTGACCCAGGGTGATATCTAAAACCTGCAGGACACCGGCCCACGAGGCCTGGAGTTCGACACCCCTGGAATACAGGAAACCTAAACTAGAACACTGGACACTATGGAATAAACTAAGATTAACAAAAAGAACCTTAAACATTAATCATAATGCAAAATCACAAAGGCACAAGGAACTCAAAACGCTGCGTCGAGAGACCCAGGATCCTGACATTAAATACATTTACAGAGGTAAAATGAATACAAATAATTGAATAAAAATAAAATTTTCACAGCCTATAAACTAAAAATAAATTTCGAAAGGGGTGGTGTAAGGGGGAAGAATTTTTTTGTTGTTGAGATGATTCACTCACTAAACCTATAAAGATGTCAAGGTCAAGTTGGATTTGTTCTTTTGGTCTAACAGCAGCAAGTTAGTGACCAAGCACCATAATCTCCTTTCCAACCACCTACTAGAAGCAAGGGACAAAGGTTTCTCATTAGATATTATATGTGAATCAATCCATGAAACATTTGAAAAATAACAAGTAACATTCGGCTTCATTTTAACTTTGCCTTCTTGACCCAGTACAAACTTTGATGCAGATTACCATAAAAGAGAAGCACTTATATTAGCAGTGATTTAACAATGTTTGATGCCATAGAATGTGAACGAATGATACTAGCTCATTGGAACTATTGTGTACTATAAAGATCGAAAAGGTCGGATAGTTGGCACTTTTAAAAATAGAAGGTATACAGAAAAAAAGAAAACTGTTCCTTGTTAACTTTTTATTTTTGCATGTGCTTTCTTAATCTAGGGATGCTCTCTTGACCAGCACTGTGAACTGCGTTACCAGTTTCTTCTCAGGGTTTGCCATCTTCTCTGTGCTCGGATATATGGCTAAAAAACATGGGGTGAAAGTAGAAAATGTGGCAACAGAGGGTAAGTTTTCACATAGCAGTAAAAGCATTAGTAAGACTGACATCACTCACTAACCTGTGTTGCTGTAATGCATTTTATATGTGATTTTTAACTTTGGAATGAATGATACAGTATTCGATCATCTGTACTTAATACTGAGTATAGATACATACAGAAATGCTGAAATGTTCATTGTATATACAGGTGCAGGTCTGGTGTTTATAATCTACCCTGAAGCAATTTCAACACTTCCGGGCTCAACATTTTGGGCCATTGTGTTCTTCATCATGTTGCTGACTTTAGGCATTGACAGTGCAGTAAGTACTACAGACTATTACAGTAGCTCCTTAAACTAAACTCATATCCTTACAACTGAAAGTGGACCGCTTATTTATAAACAGTTATTTTCCAATTATCTCTATATTTTATATATAAATATATAATTACTCACACAGTGTTGGGGAGTAACGGAATACATGTACCGGCGTTACGTATTTAAAATACAAAATATGAGTAACTGTATTCCGTTACAGTTACCGTTTAAAAGGTGGTATTCAGAATACAGTTACTTTGCTGAAATAAAGGGATTACACGGCGGTCTTTTCCTGTTTCATATGTTAGGCTATGCCCTCTCTATTTTTGATAATTCTACGCTGGTGGAAACCCAAACAAAACACACATTAAGAGGCTCTAATGCCTGTGTCTCAATCTCGCAGCCCATGTCACCTCTACTTGCGGCCCGCATAATGACGTGAAGAAATATTTGTAAAAATTATTGTTCAAAAAATTATTTAATATGAAGGCAATAGGCAGAGTGTTTTACAATCAGAATCTAAAGAATGTAGCCTCATGGGCAGTGTAGTCCAGTTGTAAGTAAGCTATTAAGACTCGACTGTACACTGTGTTTGTGTTTTCCTCCGAAACAATAAGTTCCTTTGGAGCAGCCTTTCAACGCCTCTCTCTGTCTCTCGCTAGCAAAGTTGACCCAGACAACAAAGTAAAGCTAGTTTTCGGCTATGAGCCCGACACGAACCCGACGTATTAGCCAGAGGTCCCTTTACTACGGTTCAGAGCCGCGGACCTGCTTTATATATGCGCGGAATAGTTTTCTATACGCGATCGCTGCAAAAAGTGCAGTCTTACCTAATGTCCACCCTACTGTTACTCATTTTATATTAAGATTTAAAAATCTAGTTGGTATTGGTATGGCGAGTAACCTTCAGTAATAGTAATAAATCACACAGCAATAGTACATTCATGTAGTTGTAAAAAGCTTGAAAATATATTAAGTAATCCAAGGTATTCAGAATACGTTACTCTCATTGAGTAACGTAACGGAATATGTTACAAAATACATTTTGGGGCATGTATTCTGTAATCTGTAGTGGAATACATTTTAAAATTAACCTTCCCAACACTGCTCACACATTATGCAAGTGGAAAATAAATATGTCAAGTTGTAAAAATATATAAAACCCCAAAGACAAAAATAAGGCAGCAGTTGTGTGGTGAATGTTATAGCTGAAATACATTATTATGTATGCACAACAAGAAATAATTTTATTAAGAGAGAAAAAAGTGTAAATAATAATATGCACTCCGAGAAAAATGTGTTACTGTGGTTCACACATGATGCAACAAAAGTAGACACCTCCAAGCACAGTTGTAAATGCAGCAAAAAGAGACATTGAGGAGCAATAGAGCTCCACTCACACCACACTCAGAGGTCACATATGGCCAAGTTCCTTTAGCACTGTGTACACAAAAGTGTCCACAATGGTTTGACCTTAATGTGTACACAATTCTCTTTCAGTGTGACATGTCGTATGTTGCTTGGCAGTATTGTCGACTTGACAGTTAACATTGTCAAGTTAAACTACAACAGCAGGATAGATAAGATAGATAGATAAAAAATTAACTAATCGATCCAATCACTTATTACGTAGAACAGATTGGGGTGTGTAATAAAAATATTAAACAGTATAATGGTAATCTTATTTATTTTATTAGACTCATTATTGGCACAAAACATGAAAAATGTTGGTACATTTAAACAAAAGGAAACTAGCATAGTGTATGTGTGGCTTCAGGTGTCATCAAATGATTAGCGAACAACATGCCAGTAAAAGAACAGAAACATAATAATAATAAAATGAATGAATAAAATAAGCAGATAATTAACAACTACAAACATAAATATTAATAGAAATATTGTTACACTATAACCAAATGAATTTTTGCATGAAAAAGCTCTTATATCATAAGTCATCTAGACTGACAGTCATGCCAAATACCTAAAGTTTGTATTTTGGATATTATTAACATATTTAAAGATGATCTGTATTCCTGTATCCCACTCTAATCTTAGGACAGAGTAATAACTATTTCACAGTTATTATTATTTCACAAAATATTGTACAGATTGAGGATTTCCAATTATTTTATAATATATCATATGCATCACCATGCTTTTGTGTGGTATGTAGACATTTCACTAAGGTTTTTCTCCTCTGAAGCCACCTCTTTTAGCTAAAACACTGCCATCACAGTATTGACTGAAATTGCAAATTTGCAGTTGTATGATTGCCATTGGAGTTCACTTACGGTTCAGATTCAGTTCTGAGTGTCTTGTGTCTCTTTGTGTGTCCCCTTCCAGATGGGTGGCATGGAGGCAGTCATCACAGGCCTGTCAGATGACTTTAAGATTCTCAAAAGAAACCGAAAGCTTTTCACCTTCGCTACAGCTTTTGGAACCTTCCTGTTTGCTCTGCTCTGCGTAACCAACGTAAGTAAAACTGGATGTTTATCTGCTTATTTACTTATTCATGAATATCTAAATAGTAAATATTGTTTTAAATATTTTACTTTTGTAATATGCTTCGACTTTTGCTGTGTAAAACACAGCTGACATTTAAACTCAGGACTCAGTCTCATGACTTTATGCCATCATGAAACAAACTCTTTCAAAGAAAAAGACCAGCTCTGATAACAAATCATAATTTAATTAAAGCCAATATTCAGTTTTCATTCACATGGTATCACCAGCAAGGTAAAATTCATGCTGACTGTGGAAATATAAACTTTGGAGACAGGATGAAATTGTGTTAGTGAATCACATGGTTTATTTCCTTTATCAGATCAGTAAAATTAATAGTAAAGTGAATGATGCCTTTCTTTTGGCATATCCTTGAGAAAGAAAACAGACCAAATCAAAGATTTACTTACGTCAAATGTGCATAATGTGAATATCATCCTTTGAGATGCTAACTCCACAAACTCAACTTTAAATAATCTTTTAGAACAAAATTAGCGTATGCCGTCTATTAGTTCATTTACGTTGAGAGAGACTTGTTGGTTGATTTCACCAGCTGCATTATCTTCAAAGTAAAACAGTTATATATGGCACACACACTAAATGATGGTTCTTTCCTGCTTTGTAGGGTGGAATGTATGTCCTGACCTTGTTAGATAGGCATGCAGCAGGGACTTCAATACTCTTTGGTGTGTTGATCGAGGCCATTGGAGTGTCGTGGTTTTATGGTAGGTATGCCCATGGCATTCTTTATTATTTAATATTCTGTTAAATTATTTATCTGTATATCTGTATATGTATCTATTAGGGGTGCAACGATACACAAAATTCACGGTTCGGTTCGGTTCGATACTTTGTTGTCACGGTTCGATATTTTTTTGATACAAAAAAATGTTCATGCCTTTTTAATTTGTCATTTATTAAAATTATAAATATATATTTTAACTCAAAAGTACAGTTTTTAAATTTAATGTTGCTGAAACAACAAAGTAATAAAAAAATAAATCTATCTGATCGAGGAATAACTCATCTTTGGAAAAGAGAGTTTATTACAGAGAAATGGCTCTTTCCAAAATAAAAGCTATACTATACGCTTCTTCTGGGGTATATTCTCAGCAGCATATTAAACATATCAGGTCCCCATAAGGAGAATCATGTGCTAACGGCTGTCTAAATGACTCGGGTAAAGTTTGTAGCATGCGTGCTTGTTGTTTTTGTCTGCTTCCACTTGTCTTTGCACTAGGATGATGTCGGAGTAAATGTGCAGTCATATTCGTTGTGTTCCCACTAGAGCTGTCAGCTTTAATCTCATTGAAATGACGTTCGCCCCGTGCATGGGGCTGGACGGCGTCAACACGTTAACGAGCAAACTGCGCTAACGCACTAGTTCCCACCAATGTAATTGAGCATTGCGTGGCACATCCGACATACTGTTTTACTTTTGTCCATGACGCGCTTACCTTCAGGGTCATACTTCACATGAAGACCAAAATAGTTCCAAAGGCCAGATCTGAATTAGGGTGGGGGAGGTTCAATTTGCCATGTTGCAACGAGCTTAACTTCTGTCTCGCTAGCTTGCGCTGCGCTCAGTGGATCTGCGCTCGACAGTGCAGCCTAGGCGGATAAGTCGAACGCAGATCCACTGAGCTCTCAACACAGACAGCATCGTCAGAAGAAAAGTTGATAAAATAAAAATTTTGTATTGTTCGAAACATATGCGTACTGAACCGAAAGCACTGTATCGAACGGTTCAATATCGATACGAGTATCGTTGCACCCCTAATAGATAGATTAAAATAAGAAAAATCTCTTAGGAGGCAGAAAAAATGTTGATAACAACATGGTCATTTCTTTGAAATAATGATATTAATAAGATGCTTGATGGGTTATGTCAGGTTTAGATTATCTCAGGTCACTCATGAAAAATAATAGTGGACTATGAGGGTGTAAACCATGTTGCATTTTCTCCTTGTGTCCAGTGAGACTGCATGCTTGGCACAAAGAGCTGGCTGAAGCCTACACTGATTAGTAACCTTTGCTGTTTAACTTTTTATGCTCGCCCCAGGTGTGGATCGCTTCAGTGAAGATATTGAGCGAATGATGGGCTTCAAGCCAGGACTCTACTGGAGGCTGTGCTGGAAATATGTCAGCCCTGCTTTTCTGTTGGTGAGAGCGGCAACAACAAGAAAGATTTTAGTCCGATACTCTGGGACAGGCATAGTATCTGAGCTCAGACCAAAACACAAACTCAGCAAGGCCAGATATAACTAAAATGTTTCAAGAATCAGCGACTGGATATCTTGGAATTATTATTTACTTTATGTATTTATTTATTTAATTTATTTGAATATCTTGCATTCTTAATGTTTGAAAGCTTCATAGAGGTCCAGTTCAATTCAATTTAATTAAATTCAGTTGTATTTATATAGCACCAAAGCACAACAATAGCTGCCTCAAGGTGCTTTATATTGCTAGGTAAAGACCCTACGATAATCCAGCAGGTCCAGTTCATTCCAATATTAAGTTTCCTTCTGAGTGATACAGTACTGGTTAGCTCATGCAAGATGTAACATGAGAAATAATAAAAAATAGAGAAAGAATAGAGAACTTAAAAAACCCCAAAAACATTTACTACACCAGAGAGAGCACATATGCACATAAGCACAGAAGGAGGGTGGGATAAGGGAGAATTGTTTGAACCTTAGCGTGCCTCCTGGCGAGTTCCTCACTGGCAGGTGGATTTAGCAGTGTGCTATTCCACGTGCATTAAAGGAAGCGCATTGCTCGAGTCACTGTTATGCAAAAGTGGGTGTAGACAGCCATGTGCTTCCTTTAATATATATTCCTGGTGGTTTGCAGGAATTAGTAAAATTACATATTGCAATGAAAATAACAAGTTACCATTGTTTATGTATACATTTTTCGTATACAGGGAATTGCCCCGGTTACATGCTTTTGTACACCAACAGAATACATATCCTTCCTGAAAACTAAAAAGTTTAATTTGTTAGTAAGGTAGGAAATAAGTAATATGGCAGAGATATGGCAGTGAATTCAGTGTTTACTTTTTAAGTCAGTGAATACACTGACAAGTGTCCATGTGTTTCTCTGTGTGAAGTAATAATTTGTTCTGGACTATAACTTAGATTTACAGGCAAAAATGTCTTACAAGGTAACAAACTCTTGTGGCCATTAGAAGCATTAACCAACTTCATTAAAGAATCTGAATGCATTCATTCATTCACAAGACTTAGGAAAATACTGTCTCACTGAATGCTGAAAGAATTTGGGATCAATCATATGCCTTCCTCTCATATATTAGTACACGAGAGATAGAGTTTATAGAGAGGGAGAACAGTTTATTGAAGCATAAGCAGTTAAACAGATTAAATTAGTTTCATAAATATCATTTTTCAATCATATTCTGCACATATTTTGTGGTATGTGGTTTCATAGAAGAGTGTTGATTGTTAGGGATAAGAATTGATAAGGATTTAGTGATTCCAATTCTATTACCAATGTCTTATTGCTTTAATTCCTTATTGATTTTCTTTTTGTTTTTCACTGGGTTCTTATTGGCTCTGTTGGTGTCACCACCATCGCTAGGCAACATATCAAAGGCATTCCATTAATGCAAATTAACTGCCTATTGTGTCGTCAAATGTTTGTGCATGTGGGAGAACTTTACTGTTTTTACTGTAATCAGTATTGGGGTTGTTACTCAGAAAAGTTATTTATTACACATATTACACAAATTACACATTTCTTAAAAGTAATGGAGTATTTTACATAATTAATTTGAGGAGAAAGTAATTCACTATATTACTTGTTACATTACTTTTGCATTTCTCTGTAAAATGACCTGAAACACATTGTCTTAAATTACCATTTAACAATATAAATCTATGGGCTATAGTCCCATACACCAACACAAATCTCTATCCTAATGACACATACAGTATATGATCTTTATCTTAGTATTGAGATATGACCACAAACCCAACAACACAAAGCAAAGATGGTCACAAAGAGACTTTAAAGTGATCGCTGCAGTGATTCTACTTTAGAAACATGGACAGGTATAAGTGGAGGCTGCAGCCTGATTGCTCATCTGTTTGTTACCTTTTGAAATATTGGGTCTGGCTGCTGGGCTGCCAGCATTGAGCACTCAGCTTTAACATCAGTCTGGGTTTTTGGCTAGCTTAGCATTAGCTAAGTGTCTGTGCAGATGTTTGCAAAAAGCTGAGGTTAACAACATAATGCAGTTGTTTCTGTCCTGGATGCAGTTTTCACTTTACCATCGTGCTCTCATCCTTTTAAAAGTAATGATCATATCCACACTCTACACTGCACAAGAAATGAAATCAGCTGATTGTAGCAGTGCAAGTGCTAATGGAAATGAAAAGGGGAATCAACAGGCAAGCAGTTTAACAATTTTGAAGAACTGATCAGATCAATTCTCAATTCCCATCCCTATTGGTGGCTGAGCTTTTATTTCACTCTTCTGTTTACATTCCTTCCTTTTATTCTTTTTTTTTTGCCTTTGTTGCCTATTTTACAATTCTATGCATGTTTTATTTCAGACATTAAGACCATTATCACTCCAAATAGATCTTACCTTTATATTGTGTCTATTATTCTCTTTTTTGTCTCTTTTCTGTTCTATTTTCAACAGTTTGTGGTAATAGCCAGTCTGACATCATCAGACCTGAGCTATGATAACTACATCTTCCCTGAATGGGCCAATCAAATCGGCTGGGGTGTGGCACTGTCCTCCATGCTGATGGTTCCTTCTTATGCGATGTATAAGTTCTTCAGTCTATCAGGAACATTCCGAGAGGTTTGTATCAAGATATGTTCAGCACACAAGGTTTAAAAGTAACTGTATTAGTTTCATGTCTCATCCAAGTGACTTCTTCAGTTTGTCTCTCCCACTGAAAACACAATTTCCAGATAAACAGATTCAACTTTCTTGAATTTCCTTACCTGGATGATTAAGCGTGTATCAAGACATATCTCAATAGTCATATATTGACTCAGGTTTTCAGCAGGCTGATCATTGAAAAGAAGCAAATATAAAAGACGTTTTCACTGTAGGAAGCACTTTGTTAGAAAAATTTTAAAACAAAAATCAAATTTATCTATATTCTTTGATGGATATTTTCTCATGGGTCTCATCTGTCACTGGAAAAAAAAACATTGTTTCTGATCATTTGCTAGTCCAATATTTCACCATGGACCTCAATCTCGCACACAAAGCAAACATCATTTTGTGCTTAAGATTAACCTGTTTTTGATTTGAAGGATCATCGTTCAGAATTATTTTTTTCCTTTAGTGCAAAGAGTGACTAGAAGTATAAAGTGAAAAAAGTTGGTTAAAGTGAAAAAAGTAAAAAAGTAGAAACTCTTCTTAACTCCACTCTATTGTAACAATTCCTTCATTCTTCTGGCAATTCCCATTGATCCTCAGTGATAAATATTATTCTCAGGTTTCTCAGGGCATGTGCTGAAAACTATTATAATGCCTATTCATTTTTTTGGCTGAAGTTTCCTCATGATAAAGTATTTTGCAAGTTCTGTAGAAGAAGTCATTCAAACACTTCTTAATTTCTCATGCTAGAAGAGAATGCATTCCCTTGTGGAGCTCAAATATTAACTGGGCTATTTGACCACAATAGGGATATGCAGAAATGAAATATAATAATAAAATAATACTTTAATATACTTTTAATCGTAATTACTTGTTTTGCAGAGGATAGCTTACTGCATCACTCCAGAACATGAACATCACATGGTTGCTGAAGGAAAAGTCCGGCAGTTCAGAGTAAGGCTCACATTTTTTTGTTTAAATATGAACTGGCTAAATGGCTGTAATTAATTGGGATTTGAACACAGGTGTGTCTATTAACTATTGACTGTTGCCTGTGTCTCAAAGTGTGCATGAGAGGCACACAAAATGTATGGTGGACTTACAAATGTAATGTAACGTAATTTTACTGAACAATATCAAAATATAACAGCATGTTGATAAAACTTGTGAGTAAGCAATAAAGTATGGATGAGTATATCTATTGTGTTACAGCTCAGGCACTGGTTGGCCATCTGATGACAAATACAGTACCCAGAATACTATCATCCATCCTCACATCTGGTGTCTGAAGTTCCTGTGTGCCACCTGTGGTCAGACAGACAAGAAGAACAGTAGGCTCCAACCTCTCTCAGCAGCCTCCCTCTTCTCTCTGCATTTACCACCCAAGGCCTTTGTTGTCAACAGTGGCTTCAAGCATTTTGATTCAAGAGTATGCCTGCTAACATTTGGAAATCATTTTACAGCTTCCACTACCAAGGGAGGATCACACTGTGGGAAAAATTTACAGTTATTTGCTCATGATTTTTATACACCATTTTAATTAATTAATTATAACCTTAGTTTTCATTTTGTACACTTTGCGTTATCTCTTGGAAGGTATAAAACCTAAAACAGAAGCAATCCCATTTCCCTGTATACTACTAAACAGTGGACTAAAATGTTATAACTTATGTTATAACTTTTAAACTTGTTTTAAAGATTCTTTATTATTGCGTTGTTATTGGAAGAAAGTCTTTATTCTTACCATTCTGTGTGCACATTGACTTATCTATGTCAGTGCCTTATCAAGCAAGACACTCTATGTTTCTTACAGTTCACAGACAAAGAAATAAAATACACTGTGTCGACTCAGGAACCCACTAAAATCCAACCGCTTTGTGGATGGCAATCTCCTAATCCTTTGACACAAATTTCAAAGAGCTGGGAGTCAACAGTGCATCAAGGTCAAGCTCTTTATCAAATGAAAAACCAAGAAGAAACAATCCTTTTGTGTCACACTGTGTTATAGTAAAGGGAATAATGCATGTATTACTCCAAAGCTTCAAAGAACAGTGGCAGGCTTCGTTCAGCTCTTACGCTTTGAGAAGCATAAGAAAAACTTATAATTAAATCTTAGCCTCAAAGAATGGCTAATTTATAACCTGGTTAGTCTCTGGCTGCTCACTTAAGGTGCAGGGGAAAAAATTCACCAAAACAAATGGCGTAACTGTTACAAACAGCTTTGTATTTGTGTTGTGACTTTTATCTTCCATTTTTTGTCTGTTTAGTGCTTCTAAAGAATCTCTGTGGCTTTTCCTTCAAGGAGACAATGAGAGAAAGGACAGTGAGAGCATGTGTGTGTGTGTGTGTGTGTGTGTGAGAGAGAGAGTGTGTGTGTGTGAGAGTTGTGTTGGGATTATGTTGCAAACGATGCCATATGCTGTTAGCGCACATTACACAGAATACAACAATCAAATGCCTTGCTTTCTTGTGCTGTATATTAATGATTATGTGATTTGATTACAACACTTATATTTTCATTTGAAACACGACTTGTAGTGTTCCTGTTTTCATCATCATAGAAGTGCCAACAATTTATTTTAGTGATATTTTTTATCTTCTCCTGTTTTTTGTTTTTTTTTGTTTTGTTTTTTTTATTGGGATGAAGTTGAAGGAGTCTAACCTTGAATCATAACAGAAAACCCTTATTAAAAGGAATAAAGCCACAAAGAAAAAAACAAATATATGTGGAATATATAAGAAGATATAGAAATATATGAATATATTCTTTTGTTATATCTAATATTGTATTTATCAACTTGTTTATAGCAAACCGTGAATGTAAAGTATTTTAAACGTAACTGTCCATAGTCATAATATAGTGTTTGATGTATAGCTAAGAAAAAAAATTATATTCCATGTAACCTTGGGCTACTTTGTCACATATGAATGTGAAAAAAACCCACCCTGGCTTTACTGGACTACGTTTAAGGTAATGCTATGTACAACACCAATGTCCTATTGATCGTGAGTGACAAATGTCTATGAAGAATTCTGAAGTATCAACACAATGATAATAAAGAATTTCTTCTATACAGTTTAACATTGCTTTTTCTTTCTTTATTTCCTTTTGTTTTAGTTTTTAAGCATTCAGCTATTGCTAACTTCATCTGTGTGTCACAGACATTATGAACACAGTTAGTTTTACTGTTGGATAAGGACTTCTAATACTGGTTCACTATGCCTTTATACTCATGCTACTAATACTGTTTTTTAGTTAATGCTTACTAAAGTTCAGTGTCCTTAAGTGGTATCATTTTCATGTTCATCAGTTACTCTAAAAGAAACTCTGAAACTATACTGCAAAGTTAGTAAATTACAGTGATAATCTGCAATACACACCAGTTTTTTTTTTTCACATGATGAGTTTAAAAAGAACACTTCCTTCTGCTATCTCTGTGGTTTCATTGAAAAAAGATACCTCTAAATACTATTTTAGAATGGATCAGGCATCGCTTTCTAGGCTTCCTGAGCACTGCCCAGGATGATTATGAGTGGTTTAAGTAAAATCAACCACAGTATTTAAAGCTGTGTAAGGATAATAGTGCATCCAGCAGTACGACAGTACTCTAGAGGTTTGGGTTTGCAATACTAGCACAATCATACTGCAAATGACAAGGTCTACATTTAACCTTATTTAATTTAATGGAAAGTTGATGCTAAATTTTCCAAAACTTAAGAAAGATTCCGGAAAGTAAGCAAGCCATCACCTCCATAACTACTATTTTCAGTATTTCATTGCCCACCAAACATACACCATGTATGAATAAGGATGCTCTAATGAGTCTGATACTGGTCTAATTGTGTCTGCACAGGAGGTATCAGGCCAGTAATCTTTTTCAGGTCACTAAAAATACCTAAATAAATAATAGTACATAGTACACAGAGGTACATTCATAAAAAATAGGTTATAGGACTAAAGGTGTAAAAAAAAAACCTCTTTGGCCATTGTGTCACACACATAACTGGACTGAATAGTACATACCCTTTCAATCAGCTGCACAACATAATTACCAGAAATACATGGGCTGATTTTTTTTATTTGTAGACATGAATAAGGCACAGTTACCTTTACCTTTACTCGTGTGTTTGGACTGCAACGCCATAGAGTCCATAGCTATAATTGGTTCTGTCTATACATTAACCCTGTGACTGGCACCCACTTGTTCCAAAGTTGAAATGGAGACAGACATAAAGATACCCTACTTTTAAGGAACTCCTTAACTTGACCAGTTTCAATTCATAGGTAAAAGCATGGCTGGAGGACATCCAGCACCCTTACCCTATTATCTTGCAGACCACTAAGATAATTCATAGGCTCAGTAGCACATAATGAGAATCACTGTGAAACAGAAGGTTCTAATATTGTTTAGCTCTTAATTGCTGTATAGAGCTTGGGGGGCAGCATGTATTGGCAGATACGGTAATAGTCGCCTTTTTTTTGTCTTCTTATAAGGAGTACTATTTTAAAATCACATGAGGTCTCCAAACAATTTAGAATCAACCAAAAGGACCTGGGAGATAGGTTAGGGTGATGTAAGGAGAGTCTACATGATTTAGTCAGTCACAGTGATTCATAGCCAGATGGATGGATGAATTGTATATATTTTCATGTGAATCCATTCAGGCTTATAAATCTTTAAGGAAAATGTTTTACATCTCCTAACATGAAATATGCCAAGAAAAACTAATGTTATTATTATATAGACAATAAATAAATATTAAATAAAATAAATGGTTAAATAAATGGAGTGGTTACTTTTGTTATTCATTTATGAATATCCAACATCAGCTCTGACTTGACAGGAATGCTATCAGTCATTTCATAACATTATATGTAAATGAAGCAGACAAAATGAATAAAAACACGTTTTCTTAAAGAATGTAAGCAATGTGCCAAGAGGCGGTAATCTAGAGTCTGACCTAGTCTCGAGGTGCAAGGTTCACATATTGCAGCAAAGCTAAAGGTAATTGCAGTTCATTACATAAAGAAACTACTACTTACATGTGCAAGTCCAATCACAAAGAACCAAAGTATAACAAACAAACGATTGCAAATTTTACAAACACAAAACTTGTTACAAACTATTAACAACATTGATAAGTGAATGCAGAACAAATAGAAACAGTGCTAAGTGTGTTAAGTTCAATATATGACAAAATAACCACCACGGATAGTTCTTAGCTGTGTTTATAGCAGGTACAGTGATGGCATCTGGATTAGATTTTCTCTGTTTTCTTTGTATTGTTGCAGGGTCTTTACCTTACCTTTACCTATAAATTGCCTTGAAGCAACTGTTGCGGTGATTTGGCGCTAAATTGCCCTTCAAAGGGCAATTTATGATCCCAAATTAATATCCATTACATAATATCCATGGTGAGTTTTTTTTTGTTTGTTTGTTTGTTTATATTGTTTGGTTTGATTTGTGTGGTACCAAGAGAAAAGATGATACTAACCTCACTCTCCATTTTGAAGTGACTGTTATTCATCAAACAGTGATTCATCTTTTCACTAGCTTGAATATATTGCTCTTCAGGAGATCATCAGCTACATGGAGATTTTAAAAGGCTTAACTTCATTGTGTAAATGAGTTGTGTAAAAAGTGCTCATAGAAAAGTAAAAATTGGAAAGTTTTTTTTCTTTTAGTATTATTTTAAACAAGCGACACAGCACTGTGCGTAAGCTAGAACTCATAACCATTAACATCAGGCTGAAAAGCAGTCTTTCACTGATCTCTCTGGCTAAGAACTGCAAGAGTCTGTTTTACCTTACATTAGCATGAAGTCTGAATGCAACCCATCTGTTGCCTGCACAGCGTACTGACATGCCCTGGGATACATTTCTATATTTCCATAACCAGACGAGACATTAAACATCTAGAATAAAAAGATTAAAGGACCATCAAAAGGTTAAAATGGAGTTGCAAAATATTTTATTTCATTTAAAGGATCTTTAAAGTCAAAATGCTTTTCTTTGACATGCTGTCTGATTATATGTTATAAAGGCCTTTTCAGTAACAAAACTATGCAAAAGCTGCTTCGGCTGGGTCACCTAGAAAAGATCACTGTTTTGTTTTCTTATTATTATTTCAATGATATGAAAAAAATGGAAAGGATTTTTTTAATAGATGAATGAATTTGGGGTTGTAGTGTAGTAAAAAAACAACAACCCCCTTTCCCTCCTCCAACAAGAACAACAACAAAAGGCTTACTTTTGCATACTTAGGCTAACAGTGATAATTCAATAAATGGCATCCACAGTATGGCAATGTTTTTGTTAACAAAAATTACTTCACAAACACATTGAGAAGGTGAAATATTACATAGCCCTAAATGATCATGCTTTTGATAAGATTAAATAAACAGAAAAGGATTATTGCTTTCTTTGAGCAGTCCAGCGGTAAATAAATTTAAACTGTAAAATGCACAATATTTCTCCATTTCTGTATTGAGAAATATTGTGCATACAATTTTTGGATTTGTTTGACTGTAGTGATTAATGGAACACATACTTGCAAAATGGAAATTACATAATTTCACTGACTAAGAAAATACTGTTTTCCGCTTCAGAATAACACAATTTAATGATTAACATTTTATAGTTGATCATTTTTTGGGCTTGAATAGTTTTAGTTCTACCCTAATGCAGCAAAAAGGTCAAAACCACAAACTTTCATCAAATTTGTTAAGCTAATAAAAGTCAGGCCAGACCAACATAGACTGCTTCTTAATTGTCAGCTGTGTACAGCACTAATAGGATTTGAGCAAAGGAGGGTCATTTTTTAATCCAGCTCTTTAAACAGAGGACTTGTTCTATGTTCACAATCCAATTGTCTTGAAATAATCCATATGACTGAGCAGTAAAATCCTTTTTTGGTTGGAGGGAAAGTGTTCTGTTTCCTGGAGACAGCTCAAAAAAGGAGACACAAGTAGAGCATTGACTGTGCTGCTACAAAAACACTATAAGATCATCGGTTCAGATTATAAAACCTTTGTTTTCTACAGCTAAGAAGTGTGCTTCACTGTGCTAATATTAAATTAATAATAATACAGAAACAGTAATATGTCAGATTTCAGATATTGTTAATAATGTCAACCCTTGTTTGTGTTGCATTAGCTTGGCAATCACACACAAACTTATTTAAAGTTAAGAGTTCTTCTTTGTTCACACACATTTGATGCATACAGTTTGAAGAAAACCTCATTTGTGTTGATGGATAAAGTCTTAGGTTAACAGTTACTGTGGACGTTGAAGGTTAAACAGAATGCCAGACATCAGTTCCTCTCCTTAGTGCAGCAAAAATGCCTTGTTTTTCTTGGAAATATAAAGGAAACTCACCGAGCAATGAACTTTTCCATCATGACCTCCAACTGTGAGAAAAATAATCTTTTACTGTTTGACTTTTGCCGGTTCTTTAGCATGTGGCATTTTTTTTTTCATTTTGTTTTGTTTATTTTTTTTAATGAAAAGAATGCCCCATTAGGTATTTTCCATTACTGGGTGCCAAATTTGATTATTACATTAATTTAAACCTTTTTTGTTTTTTTTTTAGTTCTGTCCAACACTTGTAATATTGTGTCTGTAACAAAAATGACAGACAATAATAGTCACTTAAGTGCTTGGAAGTCTTTAACCACACAGCTGACTTGGAGATTCAGAAATCACAGAGCAAGCATGGGCATAGCACAATGGACAGCATACCTCAGGAAACTCCTCTCCTCCCAAGGGCACACTTCTCTGGATGATGTATTTCCTGTTTATTTCTTGCCCCCCCCCCCCCCCCCCCCCCCCCCCCCATCAGCTTTGTACCCAAAAAAAAAAACAAAAAAAAAACCCTGGACTATATCGAAATTGCTTTCCAAAGAATGAGATAACTCTAAAATTTATGTGACCCTCTCCTCCACTTTTGTAGTTTAAGCCCATCCATTTTTATTATTCTTAGAAGCAAAATTTTCCATTAAAATGAGTAGAGCCTGTTTCCTGTCTTCCAAGAAAAAGGAGACATAAATCTAATAAACATCAAAATCTGATTCCCACTTAAGATATGGTTACATATAGTTACTTTTCAAAACTCCTGGTACAGTAAGCATTTCTGATAGTCCAGATTTAAAACCAACAAAAGAGTACATGTTCAATAGAATATATATTCTATCTAATAGAATGTTAATTCATACCGATCTGTGGCCTTCCGGCTGTGTGAGAAACCAGTTATCAAATAGAAGACAAATAGCTTTCAGCTTAAAATTTGGTTTTTGGGTTGTTTTGCCTTGGGGTAAGTAGCTCTTAAAATCATCCATACTTTCTGTATACCTTGAGAACAACAAATTAATTTTCTTCCAAGTATATGTCTTGTTTTAATTAAAAAAAATCTCAAGAGCAAAGAAACATACACATACTGTACACAAGCAGACAAGCATGTGCACATACTTCCAGACATGCAGACCATAAAAATCTGATATAAATCCTTCTGGGAGATCATGTTTAAAAATAGGCACAGCGTTGGTCTACACATGAAGTAACTTTTGAACATAAGCTGGAAAATCACTTAAACTGAGGTACACTGGTCTGCACCTATGGGACAGGAAACAATTCTTTCCATTCGGTATATTTCTATGTCTGTATTTTATGACATTTACATGCAATTTAGCCATTATTTGTTCTTTGTTTGTTCTTAAATTTTCACCAATGTGCACTCCTATCACTGTTCCTAAATTCCCGTTAATGTTATAGACATACAGAAAACATATTATCACTTAGAAATAACAATTTGAGCAAGTTTATTTTACATGAGATCTTTCAGACCTGCAAAGTGAGTTTGAAGTCTGAGCTCAGTAATACTGAGCTCAAATGTCAGCTTATATTCTTACTACTTTCACACTGATGCTATGAGTATTTCACAAAGTATCTGCATTCGCTTTACAAAGAAATATAAGTGAATCAAACAAGGAACAAAAGACCAGAGAGAAGGCGTTTTACAAGATTGATGAAGTAACTCAAAAATTATTAATGATCCAAACAGCAAAGATTAGGCCAAGGCATTTCCTGCAACCATGTGGTGGTCTTAAGGCCTGGACCTTATTTGACATCTGGCACATCTATTTGGCACAAACAAGTTACATCACCTCCTGTGTCCTGATATGTGGAATGTGGTTGCAAAAATCTCATATTTCAGCTTCACTGAATTCAGTGATTTGGAAGCACGACTTGATGTAAATTCATGATTTTCACAATAAAGCAGCATCAAAATCAATTAAGACTGTCCTTAACAAATTTTAGATGGCTATGGTCAATCAGCCAGAAAAAGTACATCTAGGAATAAAAAACATGCTCATCAGTTAATAATATTGGGATTGAGATGTGTTCAGATATGAATGTATATCAACACATTCAAGCCTAAAATATCATGGCTAAATAAAGAAAACATGGAAACATGGAAAACCTAAGCTTTGCAATTTAACATCAACAAGATCTTTGGCAAAGACTCCTCACATATGACATTGATTTAAATCTAAAACTGAACCAAATGATGTCTCAAGATGAAATTCTTCGACTTAGGTTGGACTGGGTTTAGGACATGGCTTCAAGAGGCTCTTTTGTCTTGTCTTGAAATTTAATTGGGCGTATCTAATTTCACATATGAGCCAGAAACATAGAAGTGGGGCAAGACCCATAAAATGTTTCTCCCACTTGAGTTTTTCATGATTTTGCCTTTGAAAAGATTAACTGGTGTAAATAATAATAAAAAGAGTGATTCCAATATACCCTTCGCATGTGACTTAACATAATATGAGGTTCTCCTCAAGGGGTAACAGTGCAGCTCTGTTTGTGTGCATATTTACGTTGGATGTAAATGTGGCAGGAGTGTACACAAATGGATTCATTCAGGCATGTGAGTGTGTAAATATGTTTGTACAATATAGTTTACATTTGCTAAGGACTTTTACACCAGTGACTGGCATTTTATGCCAATCTAAACTCGACTAGCCCCAGATGTTTTTTTTTTTTTTAAAGGAACCAAATTAACACTTAAAGCAAGTGATAAACTTAAACAGACACATTTCGGGTAAAGTTACATTTACTTATCTTTGCAACATTTTGTATGTTACGTAAGTAACTGCATGTGAATTGGTCTATGACCTCTACACTGAAAACTTAACGTTTTCAGCAAATTTCTGCAATACTTAATATTTCAGCACCTTAGTAAATCCACAAAACACTCTGTAAGATAGAGATAGAAAGTACTTAAGAAAGTATTTAAGCAACTTAAGTAATACTTAAGTAACTGATGGACTGGTGTTCTTTGTAACACATGAGTGCCATGCTCTTCTGTATCTTAATTAACCAGCTAACATCCTTCCAGGATTCCCTGATTTTGTTGTTTAGGCTTCTTCTCTGCGGTGGCCTTCTTCTGCATGCATCCTTGAAATTATACCCAAGTGATTCTAGTATTACTGTGGTAGTGTTGTATATGCACTCACTGAATTCAGTGATACGTGTTGTGGGGATTGTGCACAGAGCAGTGTTCACATTTGCAAGCATCTTCGCTGATGGGACTTTGTCAGTGAGCTGAGGGAGTTTGGCTAGAATCTCCATCATCAGCTCAGTACACTGAAAAAAAGGGATTGGCCAGCTCTTGGATTTATGTAAGCATCTTGCGTGTATTTAACACAAGTGCCTCATGCTTTAAAGTTAAGTGTAACTCTATAGTGTAGAAACGACATAATATGCAGAGCGGGTGGATTAAATTGTTCATATCATGTTCAAGTGAAGTAAGTCAATAATATAGCAATGTTAAATCCCACGACAGCGCACAGGATTTCAGTCTCGTGCGCTTTGGATCGTGGTTTGAGGAAGGCATCCATCTCAGTCAAGTCAGCAGCCACCTTTACTTTTTTTGGTATACCGAAAGAAGTAAATTGGGTGATCGTTACATTAAAAAAGTTTTTCTTGCTGAGATGACATGATACAATGTAGTGGTTAGTTGCTGGACTCATGAAATTAACATGATCACATGAGATTTCAAACTGCAGGAACATCATTGGAGCCCGGATTGGTGGCATGGCGGTTTGTGCTGTTGCCTCCCAGTAAGCAGGTCCTGGGTTCAAATCTACAATCTGGCTAGTTTGCAGTGGTTTCTCTCTGGGTATTCTGGTGTCCTCCCACAGTTAAAATTCATATAGTTATTAGAGTTAGCTTAGGTTAATTGGTGATTCCAAATTCCCAGTGAATGTGGGTGCAAATGGTTGTTTGTCTCTATGTGATACACTGGTGAGCTGTCCAGGGTGTACCCTGCCTCGTAACCCTATCACTTCAGGTTTATACCCCAGTCCCCCCTGCAACCAGGATAAAGATAGGAGGATGGTAGTTGTTGTAGAGCCATTCAATTTTTATGGTAACCAGACTCTAGACTTTGTTGAACATTATGTAATATGAAGACAACATGTATTATTTAAGTGACCAAGTAGTACTGGGGTAAAAGCTATTGAATAGTGTTGAAATAAAATAACAAAATTGTGAAGGATTAAAATATTCCAAGAGCTCAACTTTCTTCATCTAAACATGTTTCAATCACGTTTTATCAGCACAAAATGCACAGGTTTATTGAATATGAATAAGATGTGTTGATTTATCTCAGTTGTTTCAATTTCTGCCAAAGCAAAACATTTGTGTGCAACCAATGTCCACTATTGAATCAAATAAATCCAACATGGCCTTTTTTTCAGTGTAGATGCATCTGTGATTGGAGGTGGCTGAGCATTATCTAGTTCAGTTACATTGCTCTTTTCTACCAGGGTTGGGTCATTATGTCCATACTTTTCAGTATTGTTCCCACGATGCTGTAGCCTCTGGATCTCCAGCTTCGATAGTAGCTGTCTTCTATTAAAGTTATTGCAATATGCTACCAGGTGCTTCTTGGTCAGGGTAGATGTTGGCTTTCTGCTCATTCATAATTCCCACATGTGTTCCATAATTCTCTCCTTGGTTTGGGTTGGTCAGCACAGTACTATTCCATCAATTTTTAGTCCTTGTCTATGTATAGCTTGTTCCATTAGATTATTTCTCATTTGTATATCCTGGTTCCCTAACACTTGAAATGGACCTTGTTAAGCCAGCTGGTGTAGATTTGGTTATCCAAAAGTCTTACTTTACTTAAGTAGTCAAAAATAGCTCAGTTGCTATCAAAAAACTGATATCTGGCTTAATGCTTACTGGAAAATTAAATGTTGCAAAGTCAGGGTAAGTTACCTAGAGAAGGTTGCATCTAATGGAGTGGCAAATTGTTATGTAATTTGCCAAGAGTTAAACTTTTCGAAGCAGAACAAAGTGTAACAGTGTGTATTCGTGGAAAGGAATGCTGTGTAAATAGATGGAAGGGTAATTTGGTAAAAATAAGTGCATGAAAAAAGAAGAAGAAGAAGAAGGAGAAGAATTCCAAACCTACAAGGAGCTTGAGAAGCTCTGGCAGCCTTTGCTGGCCAATGTTCTTTATCATTACACAGTGTTAAGCAGTTCAGAAACTGGATGACGTGCAAAGGATGTGTACAATGACAAAGCAGAAAAGAAGAGGACAAACAAAAACGTCCTGTCGTGATTGAGACCAGAATGTTTGTTTTTACCTAACCCTGGCTTAATGTCTCTATCACTCCAGATCTCCAGTCCATGGCTCTTTTTCAGTTTTCTTTCTCTCTCTTCTACATTCTGTTTTCTGCTTCTTTATGTTCTCCATTTTATCTCTCCTCCTCACTGTGTCTCCTTTATTCTGTCATTTGAAATGTTGTTTTAGTTGATTCCTAGTCTGCAATCTATCAAAGAAGGAATATAGTCCTCATGTTATCATACCCATCAGCAATACATTTCCTGGGAGGATGGTGTGTGTTATGGTGTATGTGTGGGTGTGTATCTGTCCTGGACAAAAATTTAAGCGTTAAGCCCCAATCTTTCGTAAGATACATAAACTATATAAACTAAACAGAATTATCATGTAAATGCCTTGCAATGTATGCTAAACAAAAATAATAAGCTATTAAAACAAAGGTGAAAAGTACATTTATTTCTACTTATATGAAACTTTTGCAGTAACTTTTATCTGGCACTAAAATCTCCTTTACAAATTTGATTGGGCACTGTCTATAATATATCAGTGTGTGGTATCCTGCTTTGCCACCCTTTCCTTGCGATAAGACTAAGCATGTGCATTAGGTGTACGTGAGATGAGACATTAGGCTAAATTATCTGAGATGTTTTCTCATCAGACACATTCATAGTCTCACCCAGGGCATGTGGAAGATGCAATCCACAGAAGTTACAAAGAAACAAGGTGGCACATAAAGGGAAATACAAATATCCTGGAACATATAAATGTGTTTGAAATGTGTACATGACTCAGGGGAAGGGAACACTGGGTCTTTCCCCTATTTGCTTTGTGTCCTCACTCTATCAGGAATGTGGCTGAAGCTCTTTTCCAGGTACTCCAGCAATCTTGAAACCAATATTCAGATAGAACTAGTGTCATGTAATTGAGACACAGTTTTTCCAAATTTTTGTTGTATCACCCCATAATGAATTGTAAATGAAACAATAAGATGTGACTGAAGTGTAGACTTTACTTCAAGTGGTACAAAAAAGCATTGCAATAACTGTTCTGGAATGAAAGACATTTATATATATACTGCCTCATTTCAGAGGCTCAAAAGGTACAAACGAATATAAATTTAAATAAAAGGATTATAATATTTGAAACTCCATTTGAAAATTATTTTCAGTCATTGATTCCCATGCTTGTTTGAGGGTTTTTCTGCAAGCTGTTTTGCATTTAACAACTGAAAGCATGTTCTGTTGTGTTGAGATCAGGTGAAAATGAAGAACATTCAGTTTCTTTGTCTTGAGAAACTCCTGGTTTGCTTTTGCAATATGCTTTGAATCATTATACACCGGCACTGGGGAGCACTGCCAGATCAGTTTTGTAACCAGTAGTTTGCACCTTGTTATATAATCTGTGTATTTACATTTATAGTAAAGTAAGTAAAATTTTATTTATATAGCACCTTTCAAGATAAAATCACAAAGTGCTTTACAGAAGCAGAAACAGACATAAAATCTCAAACAAAACAAAATCAACCAAAAGCAAGTTTAAACAGATACATTTTTAACTGCTTTTTAAAAGACATGACTGAGTCCACAGATCTCAAACTCAAAGGGAGCGAGTTCCAGAGTCTGGGAGCCACTGATACAAACGCTCTGTCACCTTTTGTTTTTAACCTTGTATGCTGGACAACCAGCAACCCCTGGTCTTATGATTCCATAAAAAGTGACAAAAACATTAGCGTCCGTTGTGCGTGGGAAGAAAACTTCTTTTTACAGCGAAAAAAATCCCTAAACTTCCAAGCAAGCACCGAGTCCGCTACCACGTAATGGGAAATTCACAGAGAAACTCGCGGATTCTTCCACTGACCGCTGCGGCACACCTGCACCAGGGCAAACCTCCGCCTACCCCACTCCTGCTATACAGGTGAAAATAGAGCAACAGGACCGCTAGTCTTTGATTTTATTTATTTTCTGCTGTGTTTTACTTGCATCTATTTGAAAGAGTGAGTGTAAACACAAAAAAATATTTTATTTTATGTGCTGGAATGTGCAGAAAATAGGTTTAAATGTTAAACAAATTTCTTCCAGTCAGAGAATGTTGCATTTAAATTAAGTTTTTGCTTGATGCATAAAGTTAAAAGATTAAAACTAATAAAACAAGTTTTAAAAAGAGACGTTTCCATTTGATTACATTTTGTATGATGGATTATGCAGAAAAAGTAGAATTGGGCTGAAAGATCTATTGCTTTATCACCTATTCAGGTTGTAAATCGTGTTTTTAAAAAGTAACTAAGTAATTAAGTAACTAAGTAATTAATTACTTTTGAAAATAAGTAATCAGTAAAGTAACGGGATTACTTTTTTGGGGAGGTAATCAGTAATTAGTTACTGATTACTTTTTTCAAGTAACTTGACCAACACTGCTTGACAGGGAGCCAATGCAGTTGAATCAGCAGGGGAGTGGCATGGGAGTATTTGGGATGCTTTGTCAGAAGCCTAGCAGCAGCATTTTGAACACCCTGCAGTCGTTCAATGGAGGCATTACTTAAGCAAGTAAACAAGGAATTGCAATAATCTAAGCGAGATGAAACAAAAGCATGAATAATCATTTCCAATTCGGAACGTGACACAATGGGACTCAGCTTAGCAATATTTCTTAAATGGTAAAAACAAGAGTGAACCAAAGATTTAACGTGTGTGTCCAGCATCAGAGCTGGATCAAATGTAACACCAAGGTTCCTAATGGAGGATCTAATATAAGAAGCAAGAGGGCCTAGATTTTTAACCACGAGGGGAAGAAATTTCTCAGGAGCAAAGACAATGACTTCCGTTTTATCTGCATTTAGTTGAAGATAATTACCAGCCATCCAATCTCTAGTGGAATCTAAGCAGGACTGCAAGATTTGGTGCTTAGAAACATCAGGTGGCCTAAAAGAGATATATAGCTGAATATCATCTGCATAACAATGATATGAAATATCAGAGAAAGAGCTAAGAAGTTGCAGATGAGGGAGTAAATACAACAAAAACAATAACAGTCCCAAGACAGAGACCTGTGGCACCCCATAGGCAAGAGAGCAGATGGAGGATCTGAACTTAGAGGTAGCCACAGAGAAAGATTATACAAATAGGATTTAAACCATTCCAATGCGGTACCTGATACACCCACCCAGTGGTTTAATCTATCTAACAAAATAAGATGATCAACAGTGTCAAAAGCAGAGGTCAGGTCCAGCAACATCAAAACAGTGCACTCTCCAGCATCATAATTCATCAAAATATCATTAGACACTCTGAGAAGTGCAGTTTCGGTAGAATGAGCCTTACGAAAGCCAGATTGAAATTTATCAAGAATGTTATGTTCATTTAGAACATCTAGACCCCTGCTCCTCCACTCTGTATGTCAAAGTGTCATTAAGCAAAATGCTGAACTTGTGATTGCTGGCAAACAGAATAAAAGTGCTGTACAGATATGTATATGTATGAATGTGGCTGTAGCCAAAACAACAAAAATAGTTGATTGTTTTTTATATTTTTGTTTTTATAACAGACAAACTTGCTCTTTTAGTAATAATCCCCCAGAATTGTGCTGTTGGGAATTTTTCACTTCACTGAACAGACAAAAAAAGCAACAACAACAAAAAAAGCCCACATCATACTCATACAGTAGTAACCAATCAAAAGCAGTCACATTGTAAAACATACCAATTGTTATGCTCTTTTTGACTCCATATGGCCTCGTCATTCATAAAAAATAGAATGTTGTATTAAACAAGAATGAATATTAACAATTTAAAAGAATAATACATGTTGCAAGTCTAATATGACAATTACAATGGCAATTTTCTTTTACATATTTCATTACAAAAAACTCAATGTGCTTAACACAAAACATAAAAATATAACAACACATGTTTGTACAAAATGCCTTAAGGCAATGGCAATGTAATCAATTATAATATTAAATTAATGGCATCATATTATATGAAAATATTACAAAACAGCAAAATAAAACAATAAAAAACCTAACACCTAGTGTAGGCTTGAGTACAAAAGGCTTTGAGTCTATTTTTAAATATATTGTATTGTATGTAATTGATCTCAGGTCAGCAGGCAGCTAAATGCATGATGTTCCTGACAAAGTTACGTGTACTTATCAATATTATTATTATCACTATAATTATTGTTGTTGTTGTTGTTGTAGGCATTTCCCCTTTCATAAATATATGAAAAGAAAACAAGCTGTGATTCGATGGGTGGCTTCTCCTCCTCTAAACCCAGTGAGTTTTGAACCAAATGCTTTACTTTTGTTATTTTGTTTTTTTTTGTTACAATCTTATTTCCACATAGGAGCAGGATCTTCTGCAGAGCCAAACTGACTGAAATCATCACAAATTGCTGTCAATTAGGAGACAGGCATATGTGCTTTGAAGATTATGCCAGTATTTAGTCACAATCCCAGCCAGGCCTCATGACATTCATTGTCCGGAGATCCAGATTTTCAGTGCTGGAGACAAAGTGGAAGGACCCTGCAGCCACGTCAAGCTAATCATGGCAGCCAAAGGTAATTGGATTGACTTAAGTCCCAACAGGCCCAGTATTAGAAAATTGTAATCAGTGTCATTGGTAGAAAGACAAGGGGTGCTTTGCTTTCAAAATCAATTACAGTTAGCCATTAAAGAGTCATTTGTTAAAAATGCAGAGAAATCCCTTTGTTCAGACATTTGGCTTTAAAATGCTTTCTTTTTCTCAAGAAATTTTGGAAGGTAGAATCATGGGGGAAAATGGCTGTGATAAAACCTGACAAGTAAACCTAAAGGTTTCCAATATGTGACATCATTCCTGCACCTTTTGCATGACTGATTCCTGCATTGCTCAGAAAAAGGATGTAATACTAATGTTCCAGTAGAGACTGTGTTACACAACTAGTTCTGTAATTTAAAATCCCCAGCATCATTTGCATGTTTGGACTACTCTTAGGTTTCTGGAACTTATTACTCTCACAATGTAAACAAAAAGGTAATTCCAACACTATATTTCAAAATGGATAATTAGTACTTGCTGACATTTTTTCTGTTGTATGGATTATTGAATTGAGTTGAGACTGTGTTTCATATTGTGTCTGTTTTGCTTTTTTATTCTATCTCTTGGAAAGATAAATGCTGGGAGACGATCTTGAAATAAATATAAATTGATGTGTATTAAATGTATGACAACTATAGGTAAATCATTTACATTTCTGTGATTCTGTGATCATTTACAGATCTGTGCTATAGCCTGAAAAGACCAGAATGAATAAGTGTTCAAACGCTGCCATCTAGCGGATGATAACCATAATCACAACTTAGTTAATGTACTGCAACAGGAAGAAAGGTCAAAAGATGGAGTGTGAGTTATGATCATATCATTCTGGCAATATATAACTTAACATCATATGGTATCACACACGCTCAAGTACAAAGCTGTTGCATTATAGGAGAAAGAGTGTTAGGAAACAGAAGTTAATTCTACTTTGCAAACTGATTGTCGAAGTACACTTGATATTAAGGATATTTAAGCAAAGTTATCTACATACCTCTCCTAATTCTGACCTCAGCAAGGCATTGTTCCTTCAAGGATGAGCTACTGTACTGGACAGACTCAGTACACTGAATCTACTGGTATGCCTTAGGGCAGTGGAAAATATAATAAATTATATTTTAGAAAGTTTTATCACTGTACTTTCAGTTGCAGTACCTCACAGTACCAATTCCCAAGTTATCTTCTATGCTGTAAACAAGCTGGCTCTCACGTTTCATGGAACCTAGCAATCCTGCTAAGACATCTTTCCACAAGAATGAGTAATCATTCTTGTGTCAGTGCCCATTGCTCACTGGCCTTTACTTGTACACAGCACTGCATGAGTTAGGAAATAACCTTATATGGACAAAATCTTATGTGTATTACTTTTTCAAGTCAGAAAACTGGTCAGGAAGAAGAAGAAGAAGAAGAAGAAGAAGAAGAAGAAGCTATAAATAATTTTTTTTTATAATTTCTACTATGGGCTGAGGAGAAATTTGATCTGTATTTGTCTGTATTTTTTAAATAATAATTTGGCTATACATGTGTGCAGGTTACAATTAACAGATTTACACATGCTTCAATGCATTTCTAGCTGCTTATCATTTTTAGAAGTAATGCCTGCATATATTTTGGGGGTTGATGATGTGCATAAGCTGACTAACAAACCTTCCTATAGGAGTATGATATTGATTGTAAAGTATTGCTTGCAAGATGAAGCACTATGTGTTCCCAGGGTGATTTTAATGTAAATCAGATATATTGAAAACATCTTTAAAGGAGGCCACCTTCAGTATTCTTATAATCATGACAGTTCCGTCATATGAGCTAAGAGGTAAAGATTCAGATTAGATTGTTTTTAATACACTTTTAAATTTTAAACCTTTATATTAATTGATTTGGAGTTACATTAATTGAGAAACAATGTAAGCCATTTGGGAACTGACTGCTCCTAATTAAACTCTAAACCTTTTTTAAAAAAGATTTTTTTGCAGTATACCATAAAGCATTATATTTACTGTATGCTTTATTTTTAGTTTCAAAAAATAGACAATATAGTCTTGACAAGGGTTAAGTAATGTACATTTTTTTGCACTGGATCAGATTTCTGTGATGTCAGAGCTCTCAGTTTGCCTTTTACGTCATATAAACAATGCCATTGAACAAAAACTTGTGTCTAACTGTACAGTACACAAATCCATAGATGCAATAAACATTTTCCCCTTTTGTATGAGGTATGTGATTGTCATTCCTGGTCATCAAAACTTTAGCTCATTTGCATAAAACTGTCTTATAATCTTTCATAGTTTTTATAACAAAGAAAACGAAAAGTATGAGAGAAAACAAATAACAAAGCTTCAGCAATCAAAGCCTGTGCTGCAGTAGCAGCAAGATGTGAAAAAAAAAGTCATCTTAAAAAGGAACTCTAATAACAGCCTTTCTAGAGTGTCTTTGATCTCTCGGTTTTTATGGTTTTATAGTTGCAGACTAGCTTCTATTCCTGGAAAGAGGAGGGTAAACTTTACTTCTCCTTCTGATGTTACTGCAGTTCACTGCAGGGGCTACTCTCGCAGCTTCAACAGCTGCAGACCATCATACTCCATTAACATACAATTAATTTTACTCAGTTAATAATTATTTCACTCAGTTAATTGGTTATTTTACAAATGTTAATTTTAAAAACATCTCCCTTAAAGGTTAAAAAAGCTCTAGCTTCAAATCCTAAAATGTCATCTAACTGTCCCCCTGTTTACCATGGGGCCCTAGAGTAAGTTTTTTTTTTCTTCCATCTTACACTGATAAATGCTTTTTCCCTCTCCTTCGTCTTTTTAGGCCTGTGGTTCCACTTCACCAACATTGATTATTTTCCAGACTGCCACGTTGCTGTCTGTGTGTTTTAGGAAAAGCTTGCTTACACAGAGGATTGCCTGTGTGAACCTTGAACAGACAAGGACCACTCTGTTAGATGTCATTATGATAGCTACACGGAGACCAGAAGGGGGGGACCCTGCACTCTCTCACCCTTTGTATGACTCGGTAACTCTTTCACAACAGCTGTGCCCAACAGATTATTACTTTTATTTGGAGTTTGGGCATAGGGGTGAGTGTCCCACCCCTTACAGTTGAACCTTACAGTTCACACCAAAACCAAAAAAGAAGAAGAAGAAGAAGAAAAAAATCAGGGAAGGCCGGCCTGTGGGCGGAGAGTATGATAATACCCTTCAGAGGAAGTGAGCGCAGTGTAGTGGAATGTAGCTGCCATTAGTGGGAGTTGAGCTGAAGCTGCCCAACTGCTAGCCCTCTAAGTTGTTTGAGCTAGAGACACCGAAAAGAGTGATGAAAACATGCCTCACTTCACAGTCGTACCAGTGAAAGATCAAGTTCAGGCCAGCTACGACAGCTTAGAGGGGATTAACTGGGTTGATTACAGGGATACTGGACAGGACTACCCTGATCATCAAGATACTGTCAGCTCTGATGGTAAGTCTAATAACTTTTACGCACTTCTCAACTTTTGAACAAAGGGACTTTTTAAGTTTTATAGTTCAAAGAAGTGTGTCCCTAAAGTGATAATTAATTAGCTGGACATATATTTGTTGAGATTTGTTTCCTCCCGAGAGAGCCTTCTGAACAGCTGGTTGAATGGTTACCATGGCAATTCTCCATTGCCAGGAAGCAGTAGTCTGTTTTTAATATTAGAGTATAATTAGAGAAACATTTATCAAATTGGAGCTGCTTTTTCCCTCCATGAGCAAGTCTTTTAACATAAACTCAGGGACAGATGAGTAACAAAGGGAAACAATGAAAGGGGTGAGAACTGCGGTGGGAAGAAACAAAGGGGATGGTGGTGTGTGAGTGGGGCCTGTACTCCGGCAACAAGAAAGGCCTCAAGTGCTTCCTCGCACAAAAGATGGAGCTCTTTTTGTACCACAGGAGTATTTTCTTTCATAGATCAGCTGCTAAACAAAACACAAGCAGATTCCTCCCTCCCCACTTTTCTGTCTAAGCTGTTTACTGCACTGGATCAGGGTAGAAAGAGTGGAACCATACTCTGAAAGAAAAGACAGAGAGAAGCTCTGAGTTTGTAGCCTTTGGGTAGGATTATGTGAGAGCATTGCCAGTTAAGAGCAGGAACTTATTTGTTTTAAATAAAAGAGACACATGGGGTGTGGCCTTCAAAGGGGCACCCTGCCTTTATTAAAGGCCCAGAAGGCTGCACAAACCACAAGCAGCACTGTACATTTCTTACCATGTGACTGTGTTAGTTTATTTATTCTAGTGCAGCCACTGTTTAGTTTTTAAAAATATGTTCTGCTGTGTTTGTCCAAAAATGTGGGAGTGCATGTGTGAGTAAAACATTTTCCATGATGCAGATGAGATTACACATGCTTCAGTGAGCCAAAGTCTCCAGTTGACTGATATTTGAAGCAAAACAAGAAGAAATTTCAGCACATGTTGATGCAGCTCCTGGCTTGTATACTTCTAGAACATATGGAAGCCACTTATTAGAGTTGAAAAAATGGCACAAGTTGTCTTGAAATAACTCTGAGGTTTTCTTGTGTTTCCCACAAGGCTTTTGCTGTTTAACCTTGTCTTCCTGCTGTCATAATTCTCTCTAACCCACAAAAGAAGCTTCCTGAAGTGCGAAAAAAAAAGCAACAACCATTAAAAATTTCAGAAGGCAGCATGGATGACTATGCCAAACATGATGAGAAGAAGGAGAAGGATGTGAAACTACTAAATGATTAGAACAGCAAAATGTCCTATTGTTTTTCAGTTAATCAGATGTAGAAATTAAACTCTCTTTAGCTACTCAAGTTGACTGAGGTTTTATAGCATTTCCTTTCTTTAACATGTATGTTTTTTAAAGCATCATACCATACTTAAGTATTTATGAAAATGGTAATCAAAAGAAATGTGTTTTAGTAATTAAGATTGGAATATGTATAATATGAAGTAATTCTAGCTACATACATATTCATTTCTTCTTCATATTATCTTTCCATTCATCCATATTTAGACAGAAGAAAAAACTGGAAAGTAGTCTGTGGTAAACAGTTTAAAAAATGGGTGCATGATCTGGATGATTTCATCCTGGGAGTGGTGTGCCTGGCAGTGTTACATGCTGTATATGTCTGCTACAGTATGACGAATGCAGCATGGAGGAAGTGACACAGTGCGAAGTCTGTTTAAGGCTCTGAATTCAGCTCTGTTCAGCTTACAGGACAGGACAAACTGTGCAGTCATTATGTTGCTGTAGTTGAGACCCTGAAATAGCAGAATTCTTCTGCTGTGGGTTTTACATTCTATGATTCTTTGCCCATTGTGCTTTAAAATATTGCTTTAGGTCATTGTAGTTTGTGTAAGTTTGTTTACGTACACCTCTCTTAAGGCCCAGTCACAGTATTGTAATCAAGCTGAAGTCTGGACTTTGACTGGGGGGCATTGCAACACCTAAATGCTTTTGTTTTTTCTAACAATTCTGTTGTCAATATGCTGATGTGCTTGAGATAATTGTCCTGCTGCATGATCTAATATGGACCAAAGTACTATACAAATACAGGCCATTTACCAAGCATTAGTCACTGGACTGTCCAAAGGAAAGTCTTATAGTTTTATTCAGATGAAGAAGAGCACCAAAACTGTGCTAACATGTACTTTTTTTGTTTTTGGAAACTATTCCAAACAAGTCTTTCAGTTCAGTCTTTTTCTGATTGCACTGCCTTGAACTGCCTTGAGCATGACAACTGAGGCCTGTAGCCTCTGAGATGTAGTCCCTGGATTTTTGGGGAATTGAGTATTCCATGGTTTGAACTTTGAGTGAGTTTAATAGGATACCCACTCCTGGGAAGATTGTGGTATTGTTAAGCCACACCTGAATGCTTCAGGTCAGCATACTGTCAAAATGTTGCTTTTTAAAGAGGTGCTCATGCTTGCTAATGATCATTTAATTAAGAACACCTGGCTGCTACTTACTCTCTATTTATGTCTGTCCTGTCTATGGAATCATTGAGGGTGTTAATGTTTCATAGAGAAATTGCATAGAATTCTCTGAAAGGTTTTCTTTTTCACGTGACTATATGTGGCACTCTGATACAAAAGATAAACATACTTGGATGGAGTGGAAATATAGAGCTAGTGACAGAGTTAAAACACAATATCACACACACACACACACACACACACACACCTTTCCAAGTATGCCATTATTCACAACCTTTAACATGTCTGAGTTCAAGTACTTGTAATACATTTTGTCACTGGTGACATAGACGATCATACCCTGATTAATGGATAATTTCATGCAATGCAGCTATCTTGCCATACAGTCGTCAGCCATCTTTGTTCTGTCTGCTGGTTTGCATGAAAGTGACAACAGTGCTGTCTAGCTTGAACCCCCACCTCCGAATGTTCCACCTCCCTAGCTTATGTTGAGGATCTCATAGGACTGAATGCAACTGTGTCCTGGGTTTACTAGTAGCTGTGTTGGGGTGGTTCATGAGGGTCCAAATGGCACGTCAGTACAGCACTGTTCAGATTAAAAACAAAAACAAAACCTTTTGTACTTGTTGTGCAAGTACTGAAGGTACTAAGAAATATATATTTTGTAGTTTGATCTTTTACCCCATTGCAGCATACTGTTTAGCATTCTAGGGAGATTGTGTGACCTTTCACACAAAACAAGCATTCACAAGTATTCACTCTACTTACAGAAAACACAACTTTAAACCACTTCGTAAAGACACAGCAGATGTTTTCCCTGTGCTGACTACATTTTACAGTTAATTTGTTTATCAAATACTTCAGACACACTGGCATACCCATTTATTTTATTGGTGTGTTTTTGGAAATCCATTGTATGATAAACCTTTTACGACCCCCTGAGGTAATCAGACTGAGCAACCACCCTTTTCTCATCATTAGCACACATCAGAGCTAATATGTTTGGCTGTAAGTCTCAGCAGGTTAACATTCCTCTGCTCTGGTCAGATTGTACTGGCCATGAAATACTGTCATTACAACAAATCTTGCTGTAATAGCATTGCTTGCTTACATGATTTCTTGCCAAAGGCTAAGACAATGAGGAGAGTGGAATTTTTGACACCGTGCAGTAGGGTCCTTGATACCAGAGGCTCAGTGATGCGCAAAAGGCTGGCCTGTGTCATTTGATTGCATAGAAGAACTACCGTTGCATAAATAAAAATGGTCTAGCTCTAGCTATTTGATCACAACCTGGTCAGAGTGCCTGTACCAGTTTAAAAACGACCTACAATGGGCACATTTGGACCAGAACTGGTTGGCTGAGTTGCCATATCTTTCAGACTCTCAGGGGAGCTTGCATTGCTTATTTTGGAAAATGATGGTAGCAAGACACTATAGCAAGAAGAGAGCTGACTAAAAATGTTCTGCTGAAAAGTCTTGTGTCCTTGAGTTTATGGTTGATATTACTTTGAGTTTAAGCATTTATGCAGGTTGTCAGGGAATCTCTAAAACTCTGCCAATTCAAACATGTGAATCTACCTGCTATGGGGACCTCTTGTGGCAAGGGAGCAGCCAAAAGTGACTTCTTGCACCAGTGTGGAAGACTTGTGCAGTACACATGCCATACGTGCCATCATGTGTAGTGAGAGCACATACTGAGTGCACAAGATAGAACAAGTTTGCCTTTTAACTATTTGTATTGCTGCCACGCAGCATTTGTATCCTCTTTGCCCAACCCTGTAGAAAAGACACATCAATATTTGCTTTGTATAAATTTGTTATATAAAAGCAAACACACACACACACGCACACACAGAGGGGGAAAGAGTGAGCTGTTTGCAGATGGTGTGTTCAGTTGTCATTAGTACAATATCATTGCCAACTTACTTCATGGACTAAGCTAGGACTTAAGTCTCCCGCCCAGTGTTAAGTCTTAAATATTTATTAAAGAGGGAGTTTAGCAAAGAGGCTTTTTCAAATCCTAAGAAGCTAATAGACCACAATATTGTTTTCCATGTCTAATCAGCTTTACAAAAGTAGATAAACGTTGCTAGACACACACACTCTCGCTCTCTCTCAACCCTCTTAACCCTTCACCCTGTATTTTAACTTGTCAATGTAAAACTAACCCTGAGGAATATTAGTAATGCCATACTCGTGTTTATTATTATTTATTTTGTTTTATAACAATATTTAATGGAATAAGTTCATTTTGTATATCACTATCACTATATCATAATAATAGTGTTAGTAAAAATAATAATAATAATAATATCATAATAACACTGATGGATTTCAATATTTTGTGAGATATCTCAAACATGTTTTGTGAGATTTGATGAGTGTATATTATACACTGTATAACATCATAAATAAACTTGAACTTTGGTTTTGTTTAGAACTTTGAAATGCTAATACACAATAGACAAATTTTATTGCATGTTGTGTTTGACGTGAGCTAAATTGTTAAAGTGGAAGTAGCCAGATAGTCTCTGTTGTTTTGGAAATCTCTACATGGATATTACCATTGTCAGTCATATAACATAGTATGATTTTCAAATGAATACAATTATACATTAGTCAAATGCTCCTAACTGGATGTTCTTAACATGCAAAACAAAATGATAAAGTAACACACCTTATGCTGACTTTTTCAAACATTAGAGCCACCATCCCTTTTAGTCGCCACAATTTTCATACAAAACTTGACCTGTTATCACTGAAATTATGAGTTAAAGTACTTAAGATTGTTTAAAACAATTTTGCAATGGGATCATATCAGCTGTGAAGCCTATAGCTAGTAGTATACTAATATCATACTGTACCAATGAGATGCACTACATCTATCTTGGAACTCAGCCTTCATTGTTGTCTGAACTACAGATGTCTAAAATTTTTGGAGTGGTTGTAACAGTGTTGTACTGACTGCCCCGTGATGGTTTTTCTATAGTGGAACTCAGAACGTCAAAACTGTATCAGCTTTGCTATCACTGCTGGTAAATAGATTTGTTGTTGTTTTTTTGTTTTTTATCTATTTACACATTTTTTCGTAGATGGATAGATAGATAGATAGATGGTTGACTTTTATAAATAGGTCTTTTCGTAGAGACACTCTTCTATAAACTGTGTTATTCCTGCAGTGAAGTTTTAAATCTTCTAGCTGTAGCTGTGAGCTGTTTTGCAGGGAACACAGATGACAAGTTAGCACATGCAGTAAAGCCTCTGCTGTTCTGTGCTCACAGCAGGACTACAGTTTGCCTTCATAACAGGCCAGTTAATCTTTAATCTTTTAGATTAGACATTTAATGTGAGGTTATTAACAAGAAACCCCTACTGTCTCCTTGGCTCATTGTTAAAGTCAGATTTATGTTGCCTGCCGAAAAAGGAAAGAGTTGCATGCTGAACTATTTGAAGTTTTAGCTCTTTGGTTATTATGTAGAGCATTCAGCATGACCGAGTCACAGTTCTTGCAAGGAAGCAACTGAACATCTCATGGCAAACCAAACATCAAGACAACACTAGATGGCAGTATTGAGATAGTTTTTTTTTTCCTCTTATTGCCCCCTAGTCATCCTTGCATTCCAGCTGTAGATATGGGTTTGACATGAATTTGGCCTTAAACTTTCACAGATCAAGGTTTCGTTTGTAAAGAGAAAGTTCACGTTTCATATTATATCTTGTTACTGATAATTTGCAATGGATGGTTTTGAATAACAGGTTTTTGCATGTATGCTTATCTTTTATATTGTGTTGCTGCAGCCCTGGAGCACTGACTTGGAGAAACAAATTCCCACCGAAATGTGATTTTTGCATACAGGTATATCCAAAATGATCATGAGCACAATTTAGAAATGCAGAAAATATAAGACTGCTCTTTAGGGTGATACCTTGAATCCAACCCAGCCTTTATATTCCTGTGAGAAGGCTTGTGTCTTACATATGTGTGTATGTGGTTTGTGTGAGTCAGTAAATTATCCCTGTTTTCTCCACTCCCCACCTCTTACCCCTCCTCACTGTACACCATGTGTTAGATTAGGCCCCTGAATGAGTATTCACCCTGGGTGACCGAGTGTCCTGGATAGCAGAACATAGCATACGCTGCTGCACACTGCACAAACAGTGCATAAGTATGCTCGCTGATAGCGCTGTTAGCAGCAGTGGGACGCAGAACACAGGTGAGTAAGGACCAGCATGGAAGTTCAGCCAACTCACTTGCAGGTATTTTCTGCACAGTTGAGAATACTTTTCTATTTCATGTCCACTTGGTACGTTGGCTGGGTTTTTGTTGCAGGATTCATTTGGGTTTTAAGATGCCGCTGTTAAAGTTTACATGCTCCAATAATCCAAGATTAGGTAATTTCTAGGTAATGAGATGTGTTTATGCCTATGGGTGTGAATGTGTGTGTGTGTGTGTGATAAAGTTAGCAGAGCTGCTTTGCGTGCAGTAATTGCCCCAGGCGCTGTGCTTGTCTCTGTTTGATTCTCTTCCTCAAACGCAAAAATTAATGAGAGTGAAATCTAATTATAATCCTATTTATCACCTGGACTTTGTCATTTTGTGCTGCTTTTGGCCTTTCATTGCAATTTTGCTGCATGAATTGTCTTTCTAAAGATTACTGCTACGTGAAGGTTGTTAAGATGTTTCAATTAAAATTAGCAGTGACAGTTAAATGCGAAGAAGAATTGCTATGGAATAAAAAATTTAATTACTATTTGTTTCTTTTTGTTTTCATTTTTTGCTCCTGTACAAGCAATAGTGTTGATAATGTTTTTCCTCTGTAATAATGTCACATATTTTATATAGTTCAGATAATTATTAATTTAAAAAAATCCATCAGTTGTTCTTTCTTTGAAGTGTTGATGTCTGTTTTGGTGTAAATCCATCAATGACTTTTTATGGTATTTGAGACTCACTGGGCCATTGTGTTTTGTCCATTTTATATATAGCTTTCATTTATTTTTTGTTAAAGAAGTGCTCGACTTTACCATCACAAGATGCTGTAATGATGCTACAATATTGTTTCAGCCTTTACAAACATTTTGGGAATCATACCTCATATTAGTGAATCAGTCATTAGCTTTGCTTATGTAAATGAGAATAATGTTTGCCATATTTACTGTCAAGAAAAACATTTGGTAGGCCTAAACTAAACTGCTGGTTTTCCACATCTTTGTTTTCATTCTATTTTTATTTACTTTTCTATCCCTTTCTCTAACAGGACATGGCAACCATAAAGAAGACAGTCCGTTCCTCAACAGTTCTGATGCTGCTAGCAAGAAGAATGACTTCTATGACAGGAACCTGGCATTGTTTGAGGTTTATTATTTTTACTTTGCAAAATTTCTGTCAGATTATATATTAAAATCAATCTGATGAGATTAACTTCATGTCCTATCTTCTTTCAGGAAGAGCTGGACATCCGGCCGAAGGTTTCCTCTCTGCTCAGTCGCTTGGTCAACTACACCAACATCACCCAGGGCGCCAAAGAGCATGAAGAGGAGGAGAGTGCTGAGGCGTCACGTAGGAAGACCCCCAAGGTCAGTAGTCGGGGCAGAGCAAGGGAACACTGTGCTTCACTGTTTTAAAAATCTGTACACTCTGTCTTTTGAGGTTTGGAAACATTATACTCCACTGGTGGCTCTCTCCCTGCCACTTTGTCCATGTTATTAAGGCTTGCTGATTGATTGCTAATGCCTTTCTACACTCTGCATTTAGACTGTGGCTGTGTAAGACCTGGATACATGCAACGAGCTGATAACATGATTGAATGACCTTTAAAAAGTACATCAATCAATACTAATGATCAATACACTTGTTTCCTGAAATGTCATGCTCAATACTCTTCTCTCTCTCTCTCTCTCTCTCTCTTTCTCCCCCCCCTCTCAGTCTCCCAACATGGGCACTCTGATGGGAGTCTACTTACCGTGTCTCCAGAACATCTTTGGCGTTATTCTCTTTCTCCGACTGACATGGATTGTCGGGATGGCTGGCATCGTACAGTCCCTCTTGATTGTCCTTATGTGCTGTTCATGTGTTAGTATGCACAAGCACACTATACCCAGATATACACACAAAATAAAACCTGCTTAGTTCTCCGACCGATGTGGGACATTAGCCAATGTTTTGTTGCTAAACCAGTCAATCAAATTCAAATGTTGGATTACGTAAAACTGCAGCAATTATTCAAAACTAAACTGTTTTTTTCTGCTCACCATGCCCCCACTGTCTTGTCTCAACAAATACTGTGCATGTTCTAAGTTACATATTCTGATCTTTGTAGGACTAGATGAATACCAAGACTTTTCTTTAGCTATCAGTTTGATCTGCAGATGTTAACATTATACCCAAGAAAGAGAAGTTGCCGTGGTGTCTGCATATGTTTATTTTCTTTTCTCTTTTGTTTTTTAGACTATGCTGACAGCCATAT
The DNA here is from genome assembly GCF_036321145.2 of Pelmatolapia mariae. Classification (NCBI taxonomy): domain Eukaryota; kingdom Metazoa; phylum Chordata; class Actinopteri; order Cichliformes; family Cichlidae; genus Pelmatolapia; species Pelmatolapia mariae. The sequence continues at coordinate 31,289,386 of NC_086227.1, read as the reverse complement.
CTATGAGTGCCATTGCTACTAATGGAGTTGTTCCAGGTAACACTTAGAACTTCTTTATTCTCTTCAGTTCAGTGTAAAGGTTTCTTTAATTTTATTCTATATTATTTTTTTTATCCGTTTTAAATATGTGTAGACTATTTTGCCAGTTAATTAAAATTGCACATTGGCATTTGCTATATAATCTGCTGGGTGCTCTGAAGTGGCGAAGAGGAATTTTTCAGTGCGTATTCTTCCATTTGTGGCAGGAAGAAATGTCATGTGGTCTTGTGTAGTCTTCCCCCCCCCCCCCCCCCCCCCAAAAAAAAAAGAAAAAGAAAATGAGAGAAATTTCCAGTGAATTTTTGTGTTGATGTCTTTTGTGTATAGCTGGGGGAGCTTACTTCATGATCTCACGCTCACTTGGTCCTGAATTTGGAGGAGCTGTGGGGCTGTGTTTCTACTTGGGCACTACCTTTGCTTCTGCCATGTACATACTGGGGGCCATCGAAATCTTCTTGGTCAGTTTGCCAAAATGATATTCTCCTTTTGCATTCAAGCTCACATTTGTGTAATAAAATATAGTTCTAGATATGGTTTATTAGTTGCATAGCATGGGTTTTAAACTGTATAGGGTTTATATCCTGCTATGATTTTTATTGTATTTGTTTTCCTTTCTAGAAATATCTGGTTCCCCAGGCAGCCATCTTTCATGACACGGAGCCCCATAGGAGTGACAGTGCCATGCTGAACAACATGAGAGTTTATGGCTCTTTATGCCTCAGCCTGATGGCTGTGGTCGTTTTTGTAGGAGTCAAATATGTCAACAAGTTGGCCTCTCTTTTTCTGGCCTGTGTGATTATCTCAATTGTCGCGATTTATGCTGGGGCAATCAAATCTGTGACTCATCCACCCGAATTCCCGTAAGTCATAGTAAAATAAACATGTCTTAACAAAACATGGTGAGAAATATGGGGTTTTTTTTATGTTTTTTTTTTCTAAAATAGTAAAATTAGTTAAATGCCTAAACAGGCTTAGTGAAGTTAATTTGAGGTGATCATTCCTAAAAAAAAATAGTGACAAAATTAGTTTAATAGATGGTTATACTAATGCAGCTGATATGTTTTATGTTATACTGATGTATAACGTTGATATTTTCATCTTTTGTCCATGTTATTGTTGTAGTATCTGCATGTTGGGCAACAGGACTTTGGTCAGAGATCGCTTCGACGTCTGTGCTAAAACTATAATAAAGGGCAACATCACAGTGCCCAGTCAGCTGTGGGATAAGTTTTGCCTACCAGGGAACATGAGCAGTGCTCATTGTGATGACTACTTTATCCAGAACAATGTGACAGAGATACAGGGCATCCCTGGACTTGGCAGCGGAATTATTAGAGGTAAAAACTGACATGGTATTAGTATTTGGTATGCTGCGTTTTAAGAGTAGGCTGCCCTTGAGGTGGCATGAACTATACAAGTTAGTAGAAAATAAGCTGCCCTACTGTTTTCTTAATGTAATCTCATGTAGTCTTACGTTACAAAGAGATAAATGTGATATCAGGAAGTTTTCTTTTCAATGGCACTGAGGCGTTGAAGTTCATGAAAATCCAATTTTAAGTTCTGTCTAAACATCAAATCTATCTTTTTTTTTTCATGCTATAGACAACATGTGGGGAAACTACCTAGAGAAGGGAGAGCTCTTGGAGAAGGTGGGGCTACAGTCTGTGAATGCCCATGGGGCTCTGGAGAACTTTGGCATGTATGTGTCAGCAGATATTGCTACATCATTCACACTTCTGGTGGGGATCTTCTTTCCATCTGCCACAGGTAGGACAGTATGATAAAGCTGACAATCTAACTTTAAGAATAAGATGTACAGCTTTTATGACACTAACGTCAGCCTACTGGAAAAGTAAAAACCCATTTTTAAACATTACATTCATCAAACATGACATGGTTGTGACAATAGCTTGAGTGTGCGATTATATGAAAGTTCTTTAGAGTTTAAAGCATTAATATGCATTTAGTAATTTTATGCTACCTTTCATGTTCTCATTTCTAAAGTAAAAACACATGCATAGTCAAATTGTGTGGAGACGGTACAATGCTCCGTACAGACAGTAGGGGGCATTGTTTAACAGTTTTTAAATATGTGTTGTTTTTATCTGTGGTCCATTCTTATTGCAGGTATCATGGCAGGCTCCAACAGATCTGGTGATCTCAAAGATGCTCAGAAGTCTATCCCTGTGGGAACTATCTTAGCCATTACCACCACTTCACTTGTTTGTATCCTCACTTCTGGCGAATACGAACTCACAGTGTTTATTTTTGCAATTTAAAGATGACTGAAAAGCGGGTATGCAATGCACATTGGTTTTACTTTGAGATCCTTAACTTATGGTAATCAGATTTTAGTTCTGTGGTCCTGTTTGGCTCATGCATTGAAGGAGTAGTCCTTAGGGACAAGTACGTTTATTTTTGCAATTATAATCACTTTACTATTACAACGCTTACTGTAAATGGTAAGGTTTCACAATTGAAAATAAATAAATATACATATAATAGTTAGATATTTATTCAATCAGCTTGTACTTGCAGGTTTGGGGATGCAGTTAAAAAAAATTTGGTGGTGGGAACTCTTGCCTGGCCATCTCCATGGGTCATTGTTATTGGCTCCTTCTTCTCTACTGTTGGAGCAGGCCTGCAGTCTCTCACAGGAGCTCCACGACTTCTACAAGCCATTGCAAAGGACAACATCATTCCCTTCCTGAGGGTAGGACAGCACAGCTATTTCTGTAGGGGAAAAACATTAAAGTAACATTAAACATTAAAGTAACATTAAAGTAAAACAGAAATAGCTTCTGTACACATACAGTATAATAAGAAAATAGGTTAATCCAATTTTCATTTTTTTCCTTCTTTTGGCGTTTTTGTTTTGTTTTCCCCCTCAAATATTTGAATAATTGCGGTAACTTCCCAATACTTATTTGCATCAGGTAATATCTTATTTACAGGATTGTTTGAATATAAAACAGTATGAAGCAAGAAGACATTTGCATTGCTTTATGCGAATGATTTGAATTTTTTTTTTTTTTTAGGTGTTTGGTCATGGTAAGACAAATGGGGAGCCTACGTGGGCACTGCTGCTGACTGGGCTTATCGCTGAGCTGGGGATCCTTATTGCCTCTCTGGACATGGTGGCTCCTATTCTTTCCATGTAAGCTCACATATATGATTTTATGCTATTGTAAAATATTGAGCATATATTCCACAAACAGGCCTTTCTCTTTCATCAGAACCATCAAATATATCTTTTATCTTTTTGTTAAAATCTTTTATCACTTTACTTATCACAGGCATCAAATTTCCTCTCTGTGGTGCTCTACTATATTATCTACTTTACATGTTTTATTTTGTGTCCTTTTAACAGGTTCTTCTTGATGTGCTATCTCTTTGTGAACTTAGCCTGTGCAGTGCAAACTCTTTTACGCACACCAAACTGGAGGCCAAGGTTCAAATATTACCACTGGTAAGTAAATGTGTTGTATATTTATGTTTTATGATGACTTTTACTAGTTTTGCACCCTTTATAGTTTTATTGGTGACACATGAGAACCAGTGGCACCTACGTTATCATGCAAAAAAAATAATTTCAGCTTTTATGTATCGTACTAACAGGGCTCTGTCATTCTTGGGCATGAGTATGTGTCTTGCTCTGATGTTCATCTCCTCCTGGTACTATGCCATTGTGGCCATGGGCATTGCTGGGATGATCTATAAGTACATTGAGTACCAGGGGTACGTCTGGAATCCACTTTACACTGCTTTGATGTTGCTATCCTACAACTATAAATTCTCATGTGGTTTGTTGTGGTGGTTGTTTTTCCATGTGACCTTTGCATATAAGTAGTGAATATTGTTTGACAACTAATTATTTCATCTGTCTCGCATTACTATGACTTTTTTCCTCTCATAAACAAAAACAGAGCAGAGAAGGAGTGGGGAGATGGCATAAGAGGACTCTCTCTTAGCGCTGCACGCTATGCCCTACTAAGACTAGAGGCTGGACCACCACACACAAAGAACTGGAGGTATAGCTACACCTCAACACCAGCGTTGACTGTTTCTCTTTAGATACTAACATTTGGATCCCATTTTCGGGGAACATGCTGCATGCTGGGACATAAAAGTTTCCACATGTGTGTTTACTCATGAGAAGAATGTACACACAATAAACAAAGCAGCATCAAACATCCTGCAATCCACTGACCACAAACAAATAGCTGACATTGGTACTGGTTCCTCGTAACAGCACAACATATTCTGAATACAGCAACAACATAAAAAGTACGAGGTGAAATTTACTGCCAGATGTTCTACATGTTGAACACACTGTTATGTTTAAAATATATGCACAACCAATGTTATAGAAGTTTTAGTCAGAGTTTTTTTTTTTCCTTGTTTTTAGTTGATAGCGTGACTGCTTGGCAGTTTCAGTAAGTTAGCTTGCCACACTGATATTACCACACTAAGTCTGAACTTCCTGTCACACTGAAAGAAAAAAAAAAGTCACTATCTGCAGAAAACAATTCAATCAAGGCAATAGTTAGATTAAATGTAAAGATGATAGCCTAATAAGCAAAGTCAAAAATATCTAGGTAACTGGGCTAACTTTTGGTATTTACGTAATATTTCGAATAATTCTGGTCAATATGGAAATCAGTCCTAAGACTACAGTATTTCGATAGGACCTAATTCATACTGAAACAAATATGATATCGGTCTAAATATCTGGAACACTGGTGGTTCAGTAGTTAAACAACAATCCTACAGTTTGTAATTAACAAGTGCAAAGTCACAGCCCACTCTTTCATCATTCCTTGTTTATGGTGAGTCATAGTTCATAGTCATGAGCGTATTCGTGATGTCCTTATTTTGGTCAGAGTTGCAGCACTGAATTAGAATTTCTCCATTTGCTATTTACTACTTTGTACATTGCAAATGGAGAGGATGCATTCTCATATAATCTATGACTTTCCGCATTGCAGACCTCAACTGTTGGTGCTGTTGAAACTAGATGAGGACCTCCATGTAAAATATCCCCGACTGCTCACCTTTGCCTCGCAACTGAAAGCAGGAAAAGGCTTGACCATTGTGGGCTCTGTTATCCACGGTAACTTCCTGGACAGCTATGGAGAAATGCAGGCAGCTGAGCAGGTAGACGCGTGAAAGGGATGCATGGAGCACTCTATTGTTTTCTATTATGCTGTGCTGCTGAGAAAGCGGTTGATTGTTACAAATGAACACCCTTTGTAATTTGAAAAACACAATGAAGCATAGAAATGCTTCAGCGTGAATTGTGAAATTTATGTCACATTTCTTCTGCGGTGATTGCTTTATTATTATTTTTAATGCCTTTGTGATGTTATTCAAAGGGTATGGCAGCAAACTGCTTGTTGTTAGCGGTCTAACGACCAATGAGCCATTTCAGACAAAATAAGGGACAGTGCTGTAAGATTTTTCCTAATGTGATATGACTGGTATGACTCCCCCAGAGAATATAACAACAGAAACAAGTTTTCTGTTGGCTATGTTGCAAGAAAATACTGAAACAACTCATCTTCTGTTCACTAAATGCTGAGGTTATTCATATGTTTTTCATTAGGATGGATACTGTGGATACTGAGCAGGGAGGCAAACACATGCATTTAATTTATCTGATGAATAGCTTCATTATCATTCTCTGTGATTCCATTTCTATAACTAATTATCTATTTTCTTCAGTGATTATTATGTAGGTCTACTATGTGTAGTTTACCAATGTAAAACCTATATATAACCCCCCCCAGGCTATCAAGAATATGATGGAAATTGAGCGGGTCAAAGGCTTCTGCCAGGTTGTGGTTGCATCTAAGGTACGGGAGGGCATTGTCCATTTGATCCAGTCATGTGGTCTAGGTGGTATGAAGCACAACACTGTGGTGATGGGATGGCCATATGGCTGGAGACAGAGTGAGGACCCTCGAGCCTGGAAGACTTTTATAAGTAAGAATCTTAAGAAAATAAAACCTCACAAATTCAGTGGGGTCCCCAGTGATGGCTGCTTGCCCAGATTATGTTTTAGACAATCTACAAACCTCTATAATAAAGCTAGTCTAACTTGTAAATATACATTGTGGATGCTTAACCATGGGTTTCAGTTGGATCGATATATCTAGTTAGCCATTCATTTGTTTGCATTATCTGTATCCATTATACTTTTTACACTATGTGATTTGTGTAAATATCTTAGCCTGCACATTTTCATCCAAACCCAGACACGGTTCGCTGCACGACAGCTGCTCAGCTGGCCCTGATGGTGCCCAAAAATGTGTCCTTCTATCCAAGCAACCATGAACGTTTCACAGATGGCAACATTGATGTGTGGTGGATTGTCCATGATGGGGGGATGTTAATGCTGCTGCCTTTCTTGCTTAAACAGCATAAGGTGAGATAAAAGTATTACATATATGTGAGTTTGTTTGTTTTTTTAAATTCATGTTAATTCTGAGCTTAAATGTTTTACTTTTCATCAAAAACACGATTAAATAATAATCTGTTTAAATAATTCCTTTTTTTAACCCGCCTTTGTTAAGTTTGACTTTATATGCTGTTCTAGGAATTGCCTTTAAAACTGAGGTTTCTTTTTGTTAATGATTTATTTATTACACAGTGTATTATCGTTGTGATATCTCAAGACTTTATTTGTAATTTAGGTCTGGAGGAAGTGCAAGATGCGCATCTTTACTGTAGCCCAGATGGATGACAATAGCATCCAGATGAAGAAAGATCTGGCCACTTTTCTTTATCAGCTGAGAATAGAAGCTGAGGTGGAAGTGGTGGAGATGGTGAGTCCCACTTATACAACTAATTTTGAAAAAAAAAAGAAAAGGAATACTTATGCTTTGGATTAAAAAAAAACTGTTAGTGACTTGGTCATTTAACAAAAAATCTCAAACCAGTTGTGTATGACATCAGGTTAAACTGAAAACATCAAGTTCGTTGCTTACTATAAGGCTCCACCAACCTGTACGTGAAGAAAAATGAAAAGCTGGAACAAACTAGTGCTTAACTTAATATTTCAGATAACAGAACACCATGAATGAATTCATTTGCACTTCCAAACTCCCTATGTTTCATTTACTATATCCATTAACATTACTCCCCCCCAAATGTCATTTCAGCATGATAGTGACATTTCAGCATACACCTATGAACGAACATTAATGATGGAGCAGAGGTCCCAAATGCTGAGGCAAATGAGGCTTTCCAGTGCAGAAAGACAGAGAGAGGTAGGGTTGTTTTGAACCTTGTTAAACTCCGGAAAGTTATATTTGTGAAATATATGCATTTTTCAAGTTTAAGCTTAATAGAGTGACAAAATAAAACCTCATTTGACTCCTATGGAATCCCCAGGCTCAGCTTGTTAAGGACAGACACTCCTTGGTGCGTATGGGGAGTCTGTACTCAGATGAGGAAGAGGAGATTGTGGAAACTCCTCCAGAGAAGCTTCAGATGACATGGACTCGAGAGAAGTGTGAGGCTGAGAGGAGGAACAAAAACAATGCACCTGAGAACTTTAGAGAGCTCATAAGCCTTAAACCGTGAGTCCAGCTAAGTCAGATTAAGTTACCTTCAGCTTCTTCTAGAATGATTAAACCATTTTAGTTTTAACCAGTAAAAGCACGTACATTGAAACTTTATCTATTACTTCTCTGTGTGTCTGAGTGAAAACCTTTTAGAGGCACAAATCAAACTGTCTCCATTACTACATTCCAGGGATCAGTCCAATGTGCGGAGAATGCATACAGCTGTGAAGCTGAACGAAGTAATAGTAAACAGATCCCATGATGCTCGATTAGTACTGCTCAACATGCCAGGACCACCTCGAAACACAGACGGAGATGAGAACTGTATCCTTTGCCACTGAAATTAAAACTGCTGTTTTGGGTTGTAGTCTGCATACAGAATGTATAGGTTTTTGTCTAATTGGTCTAGTTTCTTTAACGGTACCTCAGACATGGAGTTTCTGGAGGTGCTGACTGAAGGTTTGGAAAGGGTGCTTCTGGTGAGAGGTGGAGGGCGGGAAGTTATTACTATCTACTCATGACTAAATAAGAGCTGCTATACGAGGGCATTGACCTCATCAGAATAAATTCCACCTCTGTTCAAAAGGTGGCAACCAATTTGCCTGCAGACAATTATGCGTAGATGCATAAATTTGATAATTTTTTTATGGACTTTTGATTATAAAAAGAGGTTCATTCTATTCTTGTAGAATATTGGGACACTTTTGAATACATATCATCCTGTTTGTTCATTCTTTTATAAATGAAAGCTGTCATTGATGTTCTTTTATTTCAAAACCTGTCAGAAACAAACTTTTGGGAATTTGTTATTATTTTTTAAGGTACTGATTCTGTACCTCTTGTACATGATATTAAAGCTATATTTGGCAATTTGATAGGCAGGAATGTACCGAGTATTACACATTTTGTTAGAACAGTATTAATAGGATGCCAGATTATTATTCTGAAACAGTTCTCTGATTATTTTAGGGGAACACAAATATTTATTTATTTATTTTCTAAACATTTCCCCGATGAGAATAAAGAAAATGTTACTGTGGGTATCGAACAAAGCGATGGATCTTTTGTGTATTGTACAGGTGGCTTACAATCTAGATTGTAAATCTGGATGATGGACGTTATAAAGCAAGATTTTAAAAAGAGTAAGAATTTGTATTTTTTTAAGATATGAGTCAAAGTGTTCATGAACATGACCTTTAAACTGTTGCATGTATACTGATCAGCTTACATGTTTATAAAAAAGATGCTTTAATTTAAAGTTGGAATCCTTATGGTTTATTTTTTTTTTTTAAATCTACTCATATTATTTACAGTTGACCTTTCTGTAATTGCCACTCTAAATCCATTCTATAAAATAATGGCTATATGTATGAAATCTATACCTATTAGTGTGGAACTTTTTTTGCAGACTACATATACACACACTATTTTGTAGCTTCTAATAGTTTATATTACCACAGGCATCACTAATTCAACTAGGACTGAAACTCTACAAGGATTACATCTTTAAATTAATCTAATCTAGAATCTGAATATGTTTTTAGACTTTGTTTTGTGTATGTTTTTCCTGAGAAACTGAAGATAATCAGTATTTTAGATCAGGGTGTAGTGTCTGGAACGACTATATTTTTTTGTGTTGACTAAATAGTTTTTTTTAAAGGCAAGGGTGTGTCTTATGGAAAGTATGACAAGTGTGCAATTATTAAACACTCAATGTCAGAACAGCATTCCTGGTTCAAATTTATTTATGCTATTTAAACCATTGTTAATTGCAGCAAACTAAATATGTATTTTTTGTTTTTGTTTCTCTTTTTTTTTTTGGTTACTGTATTTTTGGCATAGTCCACTACTTCAATAGGAACTTTAATAGAGTCGTATTTTATTTCATTCATAACTATAGGTTTTTAAGAAGCAATAAAACTACCAAGTCAAATCCTATGATTACACGAAGATCAACATCACCACCTCAAGTGAGCACACCAAAGCAGATACTTATCAAATTTATTGCCATTGGGTTGTAAGCAACAAGGCTACATGAATGACGTAAAACCATAATATTGTCTTATGGTGTAAGAGTAAATAGAACAAATATTTGCTTTGAAACTGATATTCTGTACAACTTTATTAAAGTGCTTGAAACATTATAAACTTAAGTAGACAACCTCAGCTTCTAAGCTGTTTCCTAGTCAATCCTAGATACAAAGTATAATCTCTAAAGTTATATTTATTAGTTTTATCATTCTATTATATTTTGTAATCTTCTATGGACATCATGAAAAAAATGTTCTGCAAACTAAATAACAAAATAAATAGTGAATTTAAAAAAAAAAGATAAAACCATGAGGTCTCTTTCAGACATCTTCTGAAATTTTAATTAATCGATTAACGTATGTACAGGAGTTTGCATTTTAATTATAGCAAAAATGAGGTTAGACATTAAAGTCATTAAATTCCTCCTAATCTCCTCTGACGTGCAGCACTGTGACAACGTACTCCTTCCTATACAACTTCAAAAGAATGATACGGCTGAACTGAGATTAATTGTTAATATTCATTCAATCAAAAATATTCTGGAAAGCACCAGAACTGTGGCAAGGATTAACAGACCAGGTAATCCACCTTCTGCTCCAGAGGACTGATCTGAGGGCAGGCTTCTTGGGTCTGGACGTCTAAGGACTAGCCTGCATGGGTTGTGTGCCTCTTCAAATGGAATCTGGACCTCACTTGGTAGGATTGAACTCAACTGATCACGGACCTTGGTGAAAATAAAGGAAGGAAAGGGAGTATGCCAACATATAAAATACTTAAACTCATGAATCTTTCACCACCTATTCTCATTATATAAATGTATTCTCTAGCTCACCCTCTCAACCTGTTCAAACACACGCAAGAAGTTATATCGAAGGACACCAGCCAGCTCATTCTCAGTCCAATTTCTTCTCAGCAGTTCCTGGATTAGGGCTGGGTATTTTGAGACATCCTCTAACCCATGAGGGAAGCTTTTGACCAAAATGAAAACAAAATTACTCTCAAATTATTATTTTTAGGTGAACCGTTGTAGAAACAAATACCTCATTCTGAAATTTATGGAGTTGCTAAATACATTTAGTTTCATACATTTGACACACATGGAATTACAAAAGTAAACACAGAAACATGATTTGTTTTATGCTCAGTTCTAATAAGATTTTGGGCTGAAGAATTCTGCAAGAAGACCCTTGGCATCGACTCTGCAAGTCAATGGGTCAGGAAGAATTTTAACCTTTATTATATTCCTTTATTTAAAGTTTGCTGTAACAGGCTGGAACAAAAGCTCCAAAAGGCAACGAAGAAATTTGGTCAATGTTAAAGACATGGGGTATGATTCATGGCATTTTTATATTAATTGCAGTATTCAATAATGAGGTTTGTTTTCTTTTTTCTTTTGTTTCATCACAAAACAACCTGATACTGACTGTTTAAGACAATTCCGTTTAAGAGGACAAGTGAAGCCAAACGTGTTAGCACTTTGCACCCAGCAGCACAACAGAGTCACTGCATCCTCTCACTGTAGGGGTTAAAAGTTCTGATTCGGATTTTCCTTAAATTTATCACCCCTCTGTATGCATAGCAATAACCTAATATCCACCATCTTGCAGAAAATCTACCGCAGCATAGCAGCCTTCCATTTATGCCTATTAGAGGTATAAAGTTATTGATTTTCAACCCACTTCAGTCTGTTGACAACTGGACAGCTAAATTGCTGATATCATGACAAGCAAACAAAAACCACACAATTGATTTGGCTCAACAACAGCCTTTGAAATAATCTGTCTGGAGAGTGCCTCAGACAAGCGTGTTGCCTATTAGTATTAGCTTTGTTTTGTCTCAAAAGCTTTTCATTCATCATGACTATAGAATATAAAGAAGATTTAAGGTAACTTGCATGGATTTTCTGTTTGCAACATTTACCACAACAATTACAAACAAACAATTACCTGTTTAGCTAATAATTTGTGTTATCTGGTTATTGCAAATTGATTTCTTACCTTGTAGCACCTTCATAATCCCCTCCAATTCCTATTGATTCAGCTCCAATCAATTTCCTAATGTAATCAAAATGGTCTGTAAAAATAAGTGGAATAATGTATAAACTGAGATATAAGAAATACAAACTCAAACACATCCATTCCAGATGGACAGCTCACCAGCCACATGAGAGATGTTAGCCTCATCTCTGCAGGAAACAAATGTGTTGTGGAGATTCACCATGATCAACCCTTGGTTCTTTTTCTGAAACAAAAACACACAGGGTCATTACCAGGAGTGGAGAAAAGGGTTAAATGCCACCAAACAGACTAAAATAATCTATGCATGTGTACACTCTACAGAAAAGTTATTGTTTAATCATTTCATCTGAATATAGTGTAAATTATTATGTCTGGCATATCAAGATGCCACTCAGATCCCAAAAAGAAAAACAATAAGACTAGAAGTCAAGAGGGTTTTAGAACTGTTTCATCTAGTTGTTCCTGTTCAAATGATGATTTACTGAGCTTATGTGTATGAGTAATCACACAGAAAAAAACGTGGAAATATCAAATTCGTGGCTATGATAAAATGTAAGTATTGATACTATTTATTTTTCAACTTGATTAATAAATAGAAAGAAGAAAAGAATATTCTCAGTTTAAAAAAAGAGCCTGAAATTACCCCGACACTGTTGACAGTAGGCTTACACACAGCTTGAATTCTTGATTATCAGCCTGTCATTAACCAGTATAAGCATTTTTTTGAAAGTAGAGGGGGGAAAATGACTATCATTGTTAGGGTAAACAATTTGATATTCTCATTAATAGGTCCTCACTATAGTACTTTTATTTCATCCTGTGAGATCACGTTCTGGTGCCTGTCTGTGTACGCAAGTAAAGGGGAAATGGCAAGAGCTAAAGATGGCTGAAGAAATCATGGAGAACACAGAACGACATAAAGACAGAAAAAATGCATTAAGTTGATTGTGCAAATAAAGCCTTAGGATTTAAATCAATAACTCTTAGTGGGTGAAAACTGAATAATTTCTAATGGTGGAAATCTGTTCATAAATGTTTTATGCTGTTGATACACAAAAAGCCTAACAATTACAAAAATTGTCTGACAGTTTTTCTTCTTTAGATATACACATAAAGAGACACAATTAAAATGAGCCAATCATCAATATGACTGATCAGACAGTTGTTTAATCAAGCGGTTAAGAAGGCAAGGAATTACTTTTAAGGTTGTATTTCTCACCAGTTCAAGTAGCAGATTGTCAGGAACATTGCGGCTGTGGTTACATATGGAGTATGAAGAGGAATGGCTAAAAATAACTGGAGCCTTAGAGTGACTCAGAACAGCAAAGGATGTGTTCCACGAGGTGTGGGAGAGGTCCACTATCATTCCAAGTCTGTTCATCTCCTCGACCACGGCCTCAAAAGCACAATTAAGAACATTTCGGTAGCATCAGGAAGGAAGTCATTTATTCAGAGGAGAGGATGTTGTTACATGTAAACTATTAGAAAACACTCATGCAGATAACAATCAAGAGTGTCCCTGCACTTTGCTGTTGAGAGGGACATCTGAATGGGAAAGGAGTAATAAAGATGTTTTCTATGTTTAAATAAGATGCCTATAATATATTACCATATTCCAGTAATACACAAGGAGTTATTAAATGAGAAAAGTCCAGTTTGGGTTAACAGAGATTCTCTTTCCACAGCCTCCTATCAGGAGAAGATTTAGTATGCACAGTATTCCCAAATTCTAATAGTAATGAGGTTCATTTTATTTAGAAGGTTCTCAAGTTACAATAACTATACAATCTCTATTAATGCAAACATAACAACAGCAATAATGCGTAGTAGTTTTATAATAGTTATAATAGTTACTTAGTTAATACAATTTTATGTCAACAACTGAATTCCTCTTATTTCTTCAACACAGTATGGAAGGACTGATATGTTTTTATGCTTTCTGAAAAAGGGTCAGGCAAAACTGGCATGCATACTGACATACTACTCCGTGGAATGTGAGATAATGAAACACGGCTGTGGCTAATGTTACTGAAACTAAGAATTACCTTCCCAAAGGATGTCAGGCTGTTATTCTCTCTCTTGTATACAGGGTAAAAAGTTGAGGATGATTCAGCCCTGCATATAAACAATATATGTATTTTAATGTCACAAGTGCTGCAAATTATTCTTCTCCTGTTTGTAATTACTTGAAATTACTTTGGGTATCTGAAGGGAACTGCTTCAGATACCCACAGCTATAGTCAATGTGAGATATCTGAGAGAGGACATATATAGGTTATTTGCATAAAAGAAAAGGATGTTGCAGTGAAAATGTAAATATGTTTCACCTTTCTATCTTTCCTATTCTATAAACAAATACTTCTTAGATTAAATGTATCTTAGTAGTTCCTGCTTTAAAGTTGCTATGTAGCAATAGACCATCACAGAGCCAATGCTACATATTTGATAAAATAGAATTTCTATTCAAAACCTAATTTATTGCCTAAATGATCATTTAAGAAAAGATCGAGATATGACTTTTTAAATACAAAGTACTAGATATACCGTAAAATATATGCTGTATAAAGTAATTCAAAAGTCTTTTCCTATTACCAGGGTGTATTACAAGAATGCGTGAGACCCATGGAGCGGACTCCAAGCTGGTAAAACATCCGCAGGGCAGGAAGGCTGCTGTCAATAGAGTGGCCTCCTTCGATACTTATTAAACAGGCTATCTTACCCTTGTCCTTAGACTCTTTTAGCTCTGCAATGACAGGCACACATACAAAGCACATAAACACATAATTGGACATCATTACCTTCAGTTATCAGTTCTACTTTTCATCTGATTAAAGAAATGGCTATGCAAGCTAACGTATCCATCATATTTTAGAAAAACAAACAAACAAACAAGATACATTTCAAAACAGTAATCTAGTAATCTAAAAACATTAAGGAAATGACTATCTCCAAATTACCTCTAGTTTCAAAATTTCTTGAGAAAGTAGTTAGTAGGAAGTTCTTATCTGATTTATTCCAATCTGGCTTTAGAAAAACATCACATTACAGAATTAACTTCACGACATTTTAATGAGTGTGGACCCTGGAAATTTTACAGTTCATATTACCTCATCCTTCTCTTCAACAGACTCAGAAATGAGCTTGGGCTAGGTGGAACTGCACCCAAATAGTTCTAATCCAATCAAACAGAGTATTTAGAATCACTGTGGTTAATTTTAGCTCATCGAGTTTCTCCCACGACTCAGTCCTAGGGCCTATTTTGTTTAGTTTACATTTGTTACCACTTGGCTATGTAATTTGTAATTATACACAAGCATCTGACCATTGTTATGGCAATGGCTGCCAGTTAGAATGAGTCATTTCATCCTGGAGAACACAAAAATTTAGACTTCATTCATTCCTATCTCACAGGCATTAAGGATGGGATAAAATTTAATTTCTTGTTCTTCTTATTGGTCCTGATCATTATTCTTATAGTCGCCCTGCTGACCTTGAACAATGAATCACTGACCTAAAATCATCTGCTGGAGGTTTAGGGGATTATTTCTGATCAACAACTTAATTTCAAACAGCATATCAAAAGTCCAGACTAGTCTTGTGTTGTGAAATATTTGTTGCATAATTCAGACCACTATGTATGAATAATATAACAGCATACCTTATATCCGCACCCTCATTTCCTCCTGATTAGATTACTGCAACTCACTATTTACATACCTAAAAGTTTGGAGGAGTGAACCATCTATAAAACACAGCAGCAGTACTGCTCACCAACACTTGGTGAGATGAACATGCCATTCCAGTCCTTGCAGATTTACACTAGCTTCCCATTCACTACAGAGTCCAATTTAAGATTTCCACTGATTATTTTTAAATCACTTCACGGTGAAGCTGCACTTTCTATTTTAGAAGTCCTAACGTCTAATAGATCAGAGAATCGATTACTTCTACATGTTCCACAGTCCAAGCTTAAAACCAAGGGGTTTTCATGCATTTTGAATAGTTTTTAAACCAATGTTTTGTGTAAATACTGCGAAACACCTTATAACTTTGGTTTAGAAATGTGCCATAGAAATATAGTTAATTATTATTATTAAGAAAGTGTACAATACCCTGGACAGATGTGACCAGTTCAAACTCCTGGTACTCAGTGCACATACGTCTCACCACATCTATTTGTTCCAGAGTAAGCCTCACAGCATCCTTCTGCTGAGCACCACACAGTACGTAGACAGCAAACATCTGATACAACATATCACAAAACATTAGACACATTTTACTAACCAATACATCTCAGATGTAGATGGATTTTTTTCCAAATTGCGCTGTGAACACTTGTGAAATTGTAATACCTGTGCCTGCACATGGCCTGCTTTGAAACGGGATATGTCTGTGGATACTTTGGAGAGGTTACGAAGGTCAACTTGGCTTAGGCAGTTGTTGTGACGAATCCTCAACTGGAGAGCAAGGTCATTGTGACTGACAGAGAGACGGGATAGTGGGTGATACAAAATGGAGGGGCATTTTAATTTATGATAATTTACGTATCTTGTATGTATGAAGCACACTTTACCCATCAATCAGTGGATATGTGGACATCAATTCATCTACGTCAGAGCATCCAGATATTTTGGCACACAGAGAGAAAACCACCAGAGCTTCGATAAACTGCATCCAGAAGCTGTGTGAAGCATGTTTTTCACTTTTCCAAGAAGGCATATCTGAACACAGAACACGCATCAACGCGTTACAGTTATCTGATAAGGCAAAGAAGAATAAAATGTGAATGATCAACACGTGCACACACAGAATATTTTGGATCTGTAATTTATTTTGAAAGGATCACAGCGCAGCTTGGAGTGTTACAGAAATATTATAGCGGCACCTTTAAATATCATCGTAATGAACTTCCTGCTTTTTATCGAATGCATGAGTTCTGGAATACATTAAACTGCAACTCTGATAACACTAATATAATAAGTATTTTGGGATCGTCTGTTTTGGCTTTTTTTTTTTTTTATTGAAACTTAAGTCTACATTAAAATAGCCAATAAAAACAACGTACCATTTAAGCGTGCTTGAAAGTGGAATAATGAAAAAGGTAATTGCTCGGGATAATTAGTGTATGCTCACAATGAAACATTTGTAACTATAGACAGCGCGGAACAGCAAAATTTTAAACAATATACTTACCAGCCAGGTCGCTGAAAAATGAGCTGTACGGCCACTTTGTTTAGCAACTGTACATACACTGTACCAACTTTCCAGCTCTCCGCCCCACACAAATGTAGAGCAAACCTTTACAAAACTGGTGGAGAGCTGCCTGTGTGTTGCATTCATGTGCTATCGGAAAATTGCTAATTGATATAAATTATTTATCGCTTGACGATGTAGAAGAACTGCATTTTGCAGGACTGGGTTCTACAAGGACCTTAATCATGCTTTTCTTCGTTCTGTCGCTCTTCTTTTGACTTATAGCAGCTTCCAAGTTTGGTAGTGGTATAGCCTGCTATCAAGGGGTAAGCAAAACAAACAAATAACTGAAGATGTGAGGAAAAACTACAAAAACTGTATTTCTCCTTTTTTAAGTATTCTATACTGTTGTATTTGTAGGTTCCATAACTAGTATGTGCGGTTTTAAGTATACATTTATTTGCTAAACTGCGTCGCCTTATTTGGAAATACAAATTTACGAATGCGAATTGAAAGCATAATAAAACCTGAAAATTTGAAGTTGCCATCTACTGGCCAGATAGTAAATCACATTGTTAATGACCCATGTGTTTGATTTGGCAAAGAATTTACGTTGGTTGGAGAGGGTAGTCGACTTTTTGACCAGATTGTTTAACACAATCCAGATCACTAAGAAACTTAAGGAAGGCAAAAGAAGTGTACAGTGTATGTGCAGAGCTGTAGTAACTACAGAGGGATAAAGTTGAATTAAGCTGCATTAAGAAGAGAGGTGACAATCAGCGAACAGTTTAGTTTCATGCCGAGAGACTGCCAGTTGCGATGATTGCTTTGAAGGTGTTGATGGAGAAGTATTGAGAAGGTCAGAAGGAGCTGCACTGTGTATTTTGAGGATGTGACGAAACAGATCATAGAGTGCCAAGAAACTAACGTGAGGGTGGTACAAGACATGCATGAGGACAGCGAGACAGTGGTGAGGTGTGCGCTAGGAGACTGATGGATTACAACGGGGATCGGCTCTGAATCCGTTGTTCTTTGCAATGGTGATAAGCAGGATGACAGATGATGAGGTCAGGCAGGAGTCTCTGTGGACTATGATGTTTGATCACAACATTGTGATCTGTAGTGAGATTAGGCAGCAGATGAAAGAGAACCTGGAGAGGTGGAGGTATACTCTTTAGAAAAGAAGAAAACAGTCAGTACAAGTAAAGCAACATACCACGTGTGCAAATGAAAGGGGAACAGGTGTAACAGTGAAGATACAAAGTGTAGAGATAGTGAATGTGGACAAGTTTAAATACCTGGGATCAACCAGCCAAAGCGATGGACAGTACACATGAGTGATGAAGAAGAGAGTGCACGCAGGTTGGAGCAGGTGAGTATCAGGGGTGAAAAGAATAGCACATAGTGGGGCCTGCTGTTATGTATGGTTTGGAGATGGTGGAACTGACGAAAAGAGTTGGAGGTTTGGAGAAGTTGAAGTTTAGGTTTTTGTTGGGGGTGACCAGGACGGACAGAATTAGAAATTAGTTTATCAGATGGACAACTCAGGCTGTTTAAGATGGTTTGAACATGTGCAGAGGAGGGATAGCAGATATACTGGACTAGAATATGTAGATGTCAGGCAAGAGGAAATGAGGAAGATCGCAGAGAAGATTCGTGGATATAGTGAAAGAGGACATGCAGACAGAGGAGGATGCTAGAGATGGGATGAGATGGAGACAAATGTGCTAAACCCTAATGGAAGCAGCCAGAAGAAGATCTGTTGGTGAGACAAGCCTGTTGCTAGGAGAGGGGAAAAGAACAAAAACCTGACTCCATGGTCACCATCGAGTTTAGCTAAGTTAAGGCAGTAGTGGTTAAAAGTTACATCGTTTCTGATCAGCCGATTTTAGTAAGTGAATTTAAAAGATTTGTAAAAAAGGGGGAAAGAAAGGTATATGTTTTGTTGAATAATTTTTCATCTGGATTTTTTTTGTGGTAAAAAAACCTAAAAGTACTTCCTTTGGTGACAAGAGGATATTAGTAACAGGCCTATTTCATAACAGACATCCTCAAGATTGTAGAAGGAAAATGACAACGTCTTTAATCACATTACCTGTGGTGAGTGAGGCATCATCAAGACTGAAAACTAAAACTTAAAACGCCAAGACTGAAATGAGTGATTATTCATTTTATTATTTGGGCCTACAGACGCTCACATTTTCTACTCTGGCTTGTGATCATAGGCTGTATCATATTTGTGAAGATGTATGTGCGTGATGTTTGGAAATTTGTAAGAAGTTTCAGGCTTTGTAGTGTTACGACAACTGATACCAATTTGTGCTTTCAGGAAGCTGGATGATTTTTCACGCTCAGAGAGTGACAGTGACTATTTGCAACACAAATTTGCAGTTTTGCATTAAAGCACCACCACAAAAACTCAAGGTAAGAACCCATTTATATAAAACAGTAATCATATATTTACTATTAATAAAATAATGAGGGTCCTGGGATGATATTCAGGGCCTGAACCGATTGTAGAAGTTTGGCTCTTTACTTTTGAGAGGAAAACTATTTTTAGAGTAGTCTAGTGGAGAAATTGTGATAGATTTTTTAGTTTGCTTTTTTTGCGTTAGCTGGGTTTACTCTGGAGATATGAAACCTCTTCCTGTTTTGTACCAGTGGTGTGCATACTTTGTGTGTTACTGATGATGCACCTAGAGAGCTATTAATGTAGATTGTGAGTTATGTGGCATAAGTATGTGTCACACACAGATAAATAGATAATGCTTGACATTTAATCTGTTTCTATGCAGTTGTTTTATTAAAATGGTCATTTCTGAATTGGTTCAACCAGAAATGAAAACACTAAAGTTAACTTTAAAGTTGCTCAAATTTGTGCAGTTGCAGTGAACTTACGACCTGAACTCAGTGGATGGCCTACTCTTCTTCACATTCGAATACGAAGATATCCAGGGGACATTTCTGTTTTGCTTTCATTATTATTATTACTATTATTATTGTTATTTTTTTATTCCTTCACTTATTTAACATATCCCAACATATATCTAATTGAAAAGCTCTCTGAGCTCTGCTTCATTATTGTTAACAGGAGCTAGAAGAAGGAAAAGGAAGGCAATGACACAAGGTGTGTGTGTGTGTGTGTGTGTGTGTTTGAAAACTTACATTATAATATCATCGTAACATGAAAAAACACTGGCCGCTTTTTTTGCATTTAGTGAAAATTTTAATGAAGCTGTTATGAAACCTCTTCCTGTTTTGTACCAGTGGTGTGCATACTTTGTGTGTGCATACTTTGTGTGCATTGTACCTTCATTTTCAGTAAGGTACAATGTCTCCTTTTGAAACTGTTCTACATACATGTACTTACATGTTTCTGTATGAAATGTCTGATTACTGAAGAAAGAAAAAGTAAAAACAGCCTGATCATCAAAACCAGCTGGCTGGGGACCACCAAACATTTGTGCCCAGGTCTGTCTTCATGGTATAAAAGGTGAGGTTCAGATTACAAGCCCTGCTTTGTAATGCTTTTTTACTTGGAATGTGCTTGCACTTAATGAACCTGAGTTGAATTGTGCAAATGTGAATTAGTCTGGTGTTGATGGGGAGCATCAGGGCGCCACAAATGAATTTCAATTAATTTCAGTGGGAACATGCAAAGCCTGATTTTGTGGTCCACCCACTGATATTTGGCCTTGTAGTCTGTAATGAGTAGAGTGATTCGGCTCTGATTGGAGCACCCCACTGTTGCAATGGAGTAATCACAACCGTGTTGATATTACTCTACCAATCCTCCCACTGCGCAGAGTGGACCCCCAACTGACACTGTTTGAATTCAAATAACCAAATCATTTAGTCATATTGTCAACCTTGCTGTGGAATGTGATTGGCAAAATAACTGATGAAATCCTGTTAAAACCTTATAGTGTGTGTTCACAGTTTGATGACGGAGCTTAAGCCAAATCCTTTTAATTAGCATGTCGGATTCCTGCATGTGTTTTAGTTTATGACATTGAAAGCATGAGTGCAAGGGTTGGGCTACATTTAGGTTAGTCATGTCAGAAAATAGATTTTCTGAATAATTATACTCATCTTCTGTGGAGATGGAGTCACAGAAAAACATTTTGATCTTGAGGGAAAAAATGAAGTATAGTGACAAAATGACAGTTAAGTAATTTGTCATTTGTATATTTATATATCTCTGATCACCACAAATATATTTTGTGAACCCTCTTTTGCTATTGATTTCTGACGTTTCTGAAAGGCAATTCTGTGTGTCAAATGCAATCTCAAAAAAAAAAAAGATTCAGAAAGTCATGTAACAAGGTGATCACTCTTTTAATTTATGTAGCAATGTATTGAAAATCATTATTGTGGCATTTAAAATGTTTTATTCCTGCATTATTCATTTGACTGGTTAGACATGAGTGTTATAGCAGGCATGTTAAATGTTTTTCTGGGTAACGGCAATTCACTTTAATTTAATTTAGGTTTATTTATATAGATCCAAATTACAACAACAGTTGCTTTTTTTATACAGTAAGGTAAAGGCCCTACTGTAATGTGGAGAAAATTCGTTAACCTCAATAATCAAATTATTTCCTATGAGAAAGACTTGACAAAGGTAGGAAAGAAGAAACCTTAGGCTGCCCCTCCCTGAACCATTCTCTGGGAATAACAGCCATCCGCCATGATGAGTAGAGGGTGATAGGAGCAGTTTCCATCAATTCCCAAGCAAAAATAAACTAAATAAAACAGAAAAATACAAAACAAAGAATACTAACTAAAATTGTGTGAAATGCAACGTATTATGTACTCAATAAGCTGTGCAGTCACTGTAATATCAATGCATGTTGTGATATTAGAAATCAATGGCAGTGCAAGTTAAATTGGTGTCAAACAGCGATACTAACAACCAAAGAAAATATTTTCAGCCAAACACAGAGGGAAAAAGCCATGTAAGGATTTGTGTTGAATTTCATTGTTCCTCTGTGAATTAAAAAAAAACATAAGATGGTGAAAAAGACACTGTAACAGTCTAATTATAGTTCATTTTCACTATATTTTGCGCCCGCATTATCCTGGTCTTTTCTTTTTCTTTTTTGGTCTTTTAAGAAAACCACCATGATTTCATTTTAGTACTTCTTTTCTCACACAGGAAATCAGGACTTAGTTTCACAGTTAAATGCAGTCAGAGAGTGCTAAGAATTATGAATTGTATGTTTTCGTCTCTAAACATAGTCAGTATTTTTGAGCAGTTCACTCACAATATTAACTGCAGTACTGCATCTTCAACAGATTGTACATGTGCACAGTCTAGGTCAAAAGGTGAAGCCTGGAAAAATTTAAAGGGTCTTACTGTTTCCAGCTTACCATTAGGGTTTATTTCCTTCTTCTATCTTCTTCTGAGCATTACTGGAAAAGTACAAAACTAATGTTGTTTGTTTTTTTCCCCCTGTAATTCACAGATATCGGTCCCTGAGCCTAGCCTCTTTGTTCCTCATCAAGGCCTTTCAGAAAAGATACGGGGCATAATGTGTTACCATGAAACCTCATTTATTCAAATTCTTTAATCTAATTGAGTCCTCTCATTATCGCATAGAGGAGGAAATGAGGATAAAAGGGTGAAATGTTGTTGTCTCTGAGAAAAGGCAAGACTTTAGCATACCAGCCTTGAGATTGCCATTAAATGATCCAAAAAATAGCATAGCCCAGAGCTCCCATTTGCTTGTTGTAAATGCTTTGTTATATTCTTAAAACTGTATTATAGATAATAAGCTCATCAGATAATGGTGTTGTATTCTGTGGACATTTAGCTTTGTTGTGGAAATCATCTAGTGCACTGGGCCATTTATGTCTGTCAGATACATCAATAATGGTGCTCTTGAGCAAGTTGTTTTTCTGCGGTTGACTTGAAACTTAATTCTCCACTAGAGGGCAGCAGCCATTAGTTGATTTTTTTTTTCATATTTCTAAACCTATCTCTCATATAGGAAAATTATTTGAATACCAGTGTAATGTATATCACTTACAGCTGCATGTTAGTTATGGAATACAGCAAAAAGAGCTCCAGAAAATCCTAAATTTTCCCAGATTTTCAAACTTAAAATCTTAGACTTTGTCAAATTTTCCTGTAACAAAGTCTAAAAGCAAACCCTGAGTGATTGTTTTAGTTTTCATGTATTTAAAAAAAAAATCAGTTTAAACACATTTAAATGCACCAAGCCTTCATCTTCAGTCGCAGCTTTTGAAAAAATGTTGAAGACGTTTTGGTCTTCAAACTTCTCATTTCTTTTGCCCTGGATTCTGGCAGCCCTGTAGTCAGTGTTCATTATCTGCTCTTACAGCTTTGACTTCAGCACAGCAATTACATCCTCAGCTGCACTGATTAATCCAACATGGAGGCATTTCACAAAATGGTTTTGAAAAGACATTTCCAGACACTTACCAGGGAGTAGCTGTGGCACAGCTTGTTTATGCAGATAGACCACAGCCAGTCAATTGGCAATAAGATGTTTTCAATGACTGCTTAAGTGTTCTCTTAACCTCTAGTGTACACTGTGCAGAAAACAATAGACTGTCTGGAAAATGATTAATTTAATCTACTTTAGCCCTGACATATAGTTGTGGTGCCTGATGTCATGTTTGGGTAATGTATGTTTCTCTATTGTTCAACATATTCCCTCTATGGCCATTCATTAATATGTCTCCAGCGCTCTCTGCTTAACTGCTTAACCTTCCATTCTTTCCTAGCAATCACATAATCAATCACTGGCCCATTACTTGACAAGGCAGACAAAGAGAGTGTATGAGTGAGAAAAACCTTTTGGCCTGTCTCAACAAGCAAGAGGAATGTCGACTTCAGAGGGCTAACACAAGCAGAAAACATAGGCCCAGTAAATATTCAATTTAAAGGATTCCCAGATAAGGCGAGTTGAAAAATTGAGGCAGCACCCATTCTTCTAGATAAGAGAAGACGGAGCCATCTGGAGGCTGGGAGATAGCGAACTCCCACGCCATCCCAGAGACCTCACTCTCATCTGCTGCAGCGGCAGAGAAGGGGAAAAAAATGGAGTGCCAACACTTTCATTATGTTAACTTCAAAATGAATTTATTCACATTCAGTGCATGTAGTCATTGGCTTTGGCAAAAAGGAGGTTACTGTTGTGTCCACCACAACAGAAAACTGTAATCAGCCTTAAAATAATGCTTTCCTTTGTCATTTATGATTGAAGTATGTAGTGAGTATTTAATGAATTGTTCACAGAAAAACATTCTGACCTTCAGAAAAAATGAGAATGCAATATATATAACAATATATATGTATGCGGTGCGTGTGCATCCGTGTATGATGTGTGTGTGGGGCGCATTAACTATACGAACAGAATTTAAGCCTAGGCCTGTATTTCCTCCAAATTCACCTTGACTGCATGCTTGAAAACCACCAGCTAAACATTACTGGCAAAACAGACTCTCAGCTTGTGAATAACCTTGTCTACATTCCTGTAATGCACTTTGTTGACTCCTTCACCATACTATTTCATGCCAGCCTCATTGGATTTAGCGCTGGGATGATGCTTTTGTCAGGATGTTTTATCTGTTCTCTCAGTCAGGTACGCTTTGCCATTATCCCTAATTACCCCCACTGCATTTCACACTTGGCCCAGAATTCTTAGTGCTTAATAACAGATGCGGGTCGATTTGAAATGTACTTATAGTGGCATTATCTGTTCAACCTGGATCGTAGACTGACTGTCCCATAGGCTCTTGGATGAAAGCAGTTAACTCTGTGATAACAATGACCTGGAATGATAACCTTCCTGCAGTCTTGAGGACACACAGTTTGCTACATATGTCCTGTATTGCAGTCACAGCATTTTGTATTCAACCTTGGGTGCTCTGCTGTGCTCTGATTCATTTAATGGGATCGAGAGGGAGGTTAATCACTATGTCCGTCATAGACTGTTAAAGTGCTGTATGACTGCTATATGAAATACTAGCATTTTTCTTTCTTTTTCCAGTGGGTTTGAAAGCAAATGCCATAGACCTGACTTTCCTTTTTTTCTCCTCTTTTAAAATCCACTAACAATGCCCCCCTCCAATTAGGAGTCACTTTGATTAATCTACTTTAGGGGGTCGACATTTGCATTTGCAGATTTTCATTAAGATCGGCATTAAGACAAGGTTCCACTTATCTAAGTTATTATGCGTGGAACATATGGGTGATTAAATGGAAAAGGTCTTAAGTATTTGGATTGATTAATTCACCGGAAGGTTTATTTTGTTTGTGTTGCTCAGAACAACTTTTAAAGAAATTTTTAATCCATAAAATTCATTACATATGCCCTCAGTTGTTGTTTTTTCCTACTGCTGTGGAGTCTGCAGAGGGTAGAATTTTGATCCAAGCACCAAAAGCGTCTGCAGCATCCAGTTAAGCTTCTGCAATTACTTAGAGGTACTGCTTTTGCAACTAAAATGGTATCTAAATGGCGTGAAAATGCAGGGAGGCAATGCATAAAAAAATGGAAAAAGTATACAGCCATTTTATTTGCTATGTCTGTCAACTCCAAGTGCATAGCGTTACTTTGAAAGCTTAGCTCCTTTTATACCATATTTTATAGCATATTATTTTGCTTATGAAATGTAAGAATATACCCAAAGAGCTAGACTACAATTGATATAGTGGGTGGCTAGGCCTATAGGCTGAAACAGGAAGGAGAGCAGCTAGTTGGTTTGATTTAATATTTTGCAGGAACAGTGTAGTGTGAAGCTCTGTCAAACCTAGTTTTAATCCTTTTCTCCACTGTGCTGTGTGATGTTATATTGCTATCTTAATGATAATCTGTGCCTGTATTTCTGCCCTAGGCATTTCTGTCAGGCTGGGTTGGTTTAGGACTGCGCCTTATCAACAGCTTTGTCATTAAATCAGCTTTTTCTACAGACAAATTTCACTGCTGTTATTCTTATCAAAAGAACAGCGCACTGTGATTTTCTGTTCAATCGCAGCTTTGCAAATTCAATGATGTTTGAGTAAGAAAGATGAAATACAAATGAAAAATCCCACTGAAAAAAAGCATTTATTTAATTTTGTTTTCATGAGAGTTAATACTCAGACAAATAAAATGTGTATGCTGTGCATTTGTCATGTCACCAGTGGCTTTGGTTGTGTGTGTGCGTGTATGTGTGTGTGCACATGTGCGTTTGCGTACGTGTGTGTGTGTCTACTCGGATCTACGTTTTATATTCCGAAAGGTTAAATTTAAAAGCATGGGGAAAATGGTTGCCGAGATGACTGTAGCATAAGGCAAACAAATGATTTTGTCCACAGGTTGTTAATAGTTTACTGAAAGCAGTAACCTAGAACCTATGAAATTCATGGCTTTTGTTAGTGTGAAATAGGATGTAATATTTTTTTCTAGATGTCATATATTAGCATGGTAGCACACATCATCAAAGTTTTCTGGATGTGAGAGACCATGTTGGACGTACCACAAAAGACGTCCTGTAAATGCTGTATGTCCAGAGGCAGCTTGTTAGGTCCCAGTCAAACTGACCTCTGGAGGATGGAATTGGTAGTCAGTTCTTCTGAAAAAGCACTGTTCTGTCTGAGTGGATGTTCTGATTGTCTCAGCATTGTGCTTGAGTGGAGTGCAGTGCCAAATGAACGCCTCTGATTCAATCCTCTCCACTGTGACACCAGTTGGGCCAGTCAGTGAGGAGGAAGGACTGAGGCTCCTTCCCCTAAACACACTCTCTTACAGTCAGGGAAACTGGTGTATGGCAAAGGTCCAAGGGATCTCTTGGATGCTGTTGCAGGTTCGGTACCCTCTCTTTCTTCCCACAATGCACCGAGAGTCTCTGGAGGCTGGTAGCCTGGTTCCTGGGGATCCAGAGGATCTTTGGAAAGAAGGATGCTGATGGAGGGCACAGTCCTGTGCACTGTCATCTCGGATGTCCCTCCTTCAGTACTCTCCCACACTTCTTTTACAACCTTATACCGGAGTTTGGTCAGCTGGTGCAAACAGCCCACTTTCCGT
>NC_086227.1:29505000-29507500 GCF_036321145.2 Pelmatolapia mariae | reverse complement strand
AACTAAGTTTAAGAATATAATCCACCCACTGTTATCATCTTCAATGCCCTGTACCAACATAGAGCAGAGCAGCTATCTGAACGCTACTCCAACAGAGGTCGATTATCTTGTTAATAATTTTACCTCCTCACTACGTACGACTCTGGATACTGTAGCTCCTGTGAAAACTAAGGTCTCAAATCAGAAGTACCTGACTCCGTGGTATAATTCTCAAACACGTAGCCTAAAGCAGATAACTCGTAAGCTGGAGAGGAAATGGCGTGTCACAAATTTAGAGGATCATCATTTAGCCTGGAGAAATAGTTTGCTGCTTTATAAGAAAGCCCTCCGCAAAGCCAGAACATCTTACTATTCGTCACTGATTGAAGAAAATAAGAACAACCCCAGGTTTCTCTTCAGCACTGTAGCCAGGCTGACAAAAAGTCAGAGCTCTACTGAGCCAACAATCCCTTTAACGTTAACTAGTAATGACTTCATGAACTTCTTCAGAAATAAAATTTTTATCATTAGAGAAAAAATTACCAATAATCATCCCACAGATGTAATATCGTCTACAGCTACTTTTAGTACCATTAATGTTAAGTTAGACTCTTTTTCTCCAATCGATCTTTCTGAGTTAACTTCAATAATTACTTCCTCCAAACCATCAACGTGTCTTTTAGACCCCATTCCTACAAAACTGCTCAAAGAAGTCCTGCCATTAATTAATTCTTCAATCTTAAATATGATCAATCTATCTCTAATAATTGGCTATGTACCACAGGCCTTCAAGGTGGCTGTAGTTAAACCCTTACTTAAAAAGCAATCTCTAGACCCAGCTGTCTTAGCTAATTATAGGCCAATCTCCAACCTTCCTTTCATATCAAAAATCCTTGAAAGAGTAGTTGTCAAACAGCTAACAGATCATCTGCAGAGGAATGGCTTATTTGAAGAGTTTCAGTCAGGTTTCAGAGCTCATCACAGCACAGAAACAGCTTTAGTGAAGGTTACAAATGATCTTCTTATGGCCTCTGACAGTGGACTCATCTCTGTGCTTGTCCTGCTAGACCTCAGTGCAGCGTTTGATACTGTCGACCATAATATCCTATTAGAGCGATTAGAACATGCTGTAGGTATTACAGGTACTGCACTGCAGTGGTTTGTATCATATCTATCTAATAGACTCCAATTTGTTCAAGTAAATGGAGAGTCTTCTTCACATGCTGAGGTTAATTATGGAGTTCCACAGGGTTCAGTGCTAGGACCAATTCTATTTACATTATACATGCTTCCCCTAGGTAGCATCATTAGAAGACATAGCATAAATTTTCACTGCTATGCAGATGATACGCAGCTCTATCTATCCATGAAGCCAGGTAACACACACCAATTAGTTAAACTGCAGGAATGTCTTAAAGACATAAAGACCTGGATGGCCGCTAACTTCCTGCTTCTTAATTCAGATAAAACTGAGGTTATTGTACTCGGCCCTGAAAATCTTAGAAATATGGTATCTAAGCAGATCCTTACTCTGGATGGCATTACCTTGGCCTCCAGTAATGCTGTGAGGAACCTTGGAGTCATTTTTGACCAGGACATGTCCTTCAAGGCACATATTAAACAAATATGTAAGACTGCTTTCTTCCATTTGCGCAACATCTCTAAAATTAGAAATATCCTGTCTCAGAGTGATGCTGAAAAACTAGTTCATGCCTTCATTACTTCCAGGCTGGACTACTGTAACTCATTATTATCAGGATGTCCTAAAAACTCCCTGAAAAGTCTTCAGTTAATCCAAAATGCTGCAGCAAGAGTACTGACAGGGACTAGAAAGAGAGAGCATATTTCTCCTGTTTTGGCTTCCCTTCATTGGCTTCCTGTTAAATCCAGAATTGAATTCAAAATCCTGCTCCTCACATACAAGGTCTTAAATAATCAGGCCCCATCTTATCTTAATGACCTTGTAGTACCATATCACCCTATTAGAGCACTTCGCTCTCGCTCTGCAGGCTTACTTGTTGTTCCTAGAGTATTTAAAAGTAGAATGGGAGGGAGAGCCTTCAGTTTTCAGGCCCCTCTTCTGTGGAACCAGCTTCCAGTTTGGATTCAGGAGACAGACACTATCTCTACTTTCAAGGTTAGGCTTAAAACTTTCCTTTTTGCTAAAGCATATAGTTAGGGCTGGACCAGGTGACCCTGAATCCTCCCTTAGTTATGCTGCAATAGACGTAGGCTGCCGGGGATTCCCATGATGCATTGAGTTTTTCCTTTCCAGTCACCTTCTCACTCACTATGTGTTAATAGACCTCTCTGCATCGAATCATATCTGTTATTAATCTCTGTCTCTCTTCCACAGCATGTCTTTCATCCTGTTTTCCTTCTTTCACCCCAACCGGTCGCAGCAGATGGCCGCCCCTCCCTGAGCCTGGTTCTGCCGGAGGTTTCTTCCTGTTAAAAGGGAGTTTTTCCTTCCCACTGTCGCCAAAGTGCTTGCTCATAGGGGGTCATATGATATGATTGT